>NC_068455.1:17073322-17133322 GCF_023373465.1 Oncorhynchus keta | reverse complement strand
GAGGAGGTGGGTAAACGTGCTCTGACAGCCATATAGGGGAGGAGGTGGGTAAACGTGCTCTGACAGCCATGTCGGGAGGAGGTGGGTAAACGTGCTCTGACAGCCATGTGGAGGAGGTGGGTAAACGTGCTCTGACAGCCATGTAGAGGAGGAGGTGGGTAAACATGCTCTGACAGCCATGTCGGGGAGGAGGTGGGTAAACGTGCTCTGACAGCCATGTGTGTGTGTGTACGGCCATGTCGGGGAGGAGGTGGGTAAACATGCTCTGACAGCCATGTCGGGGAGGAGGTGGGTAAACGTGCTCTGACAGCCATGTGTGTGTGTGTGGGTCGGGGAGGAGGTGGGTAAACGTGCTCTGACAGCCATGTGTGTGTGTGTACAGCCATGTCGGGAGGTGGGTAAACGTGCTCTGACAGCCATGTGTGTGTGTGTACAGCCATGTCGGGGAGGAGGTGGGTAAACGTGCTCTGACAGCCATGTGTGTGTGTACAGCCATGTCGGGGAGGAGGTGGGTAAACGTGCTCTGACAGCCATGTAGGGGAGGAGGTGGGTAAACGTGCTCTGACAGCCATGTCGGGGAGGAGGTGGGTAAACGTGCTCTGACAGCCATGTGTGTGTGTGTACAGCCATGTAGGGGAGGAGGTGGGTAAACGTGCTCTGACAGCCATGTCGGGGAGGAGGTGGGTAAACGTGCTCTGACAGCCATGTCGGGGAGGAGGTGGGTAAACGTGCTCTGACAGCCATGTGTGTGTGTGTACGGCCATGTCGGGGAGGAGGTGGGTAAACGTGCTCTGACAGCCATGTGTGTGTGTGTATGGCCATGTCGGGGAGGAGGTGGGTAAACGGGCTCTGACAGCCATGTCGGGGAGGAGGTGGATAAACGTGCTCTGACAGCCATGTGTGTGTGTGTATGGCCATGTCGGGGAGGAGGTGGGTAAACGGGCTCTGACAGCCATGTCGGGGAGGAGGTGGATAAACGTGCTCTGACAGCCATGTGTGTGTGTGTGTACAGCCATGTCGGGGAGGAGGTGGGTAAACGTGCTCTGACAGCCGTGTGTGTGTGTACGGCCATGTCGGGGAGGAGGTGGGTAAACGTGCTCTGACAGCCATGTCGGGGAGGAGGTGGCTAAACGTGCTCTGACAGCCATGTGTGTGTGTGTACGGCCATGTCGGGTAGGAGGTGGGTAAACGTGCTCTGACAGCCATGTCGTGTGGAGGTGGGAGTAAACGTGCTCTGACAGCCATGTCGGGAGGAGGTGGGTAAACGTGCTCTGACAGCCATGTCGGGAGGAGGTGGGTAAACGTGCTCTGACAGCCATGTGTGTGTGTGTACAGCCATGTCGGGAGGAGGTGGGAAAACGTGCTCTGACAGCCATGTGTGTGTGTGTATGGCCATGGAGCAGGAGGTGAGGAGGTGCTCTGACAGCCATGTGTGTGACAGCCATGTCGGGGAGGAGGTGGGTAAACGTGCTCTGACAGCCATGTCGGGGAGGAGGTGGGTAAACGTGATCTGACAGCCATGTCGGGGAGGAGGTGGGTAAACGTGCTCTGACAGCCATGTCGGGGAGGAGGTGGGTAAACGTGCTCTGACAGCCATGTGTGTGTGTGTACGGCCATGTCGGGGAGGAGGTGGGTAAACGTGCTCTGACAGCCATGTGTGTGTGTGCGGCCATGTCGGGGAGGAGGTGGGTAAACGTGCTCTGACAGCCATGTCGGGGAGGAGGTGGGTAAACGTGCTCTGACAGCCATGTCGGGGAGGAGGTGGGTAAACGTGCTCTGACAGCCATGTGTGTGTGTGTACGGCCATGTCGGGTAGGAGGTGGGTAAACGTGCTCTGACAGCCATGTGTGTGTGTGTACGGCCATGTCGGGGAGGAGGTGGGTAAACGTGCTCTGACAGCCATGTCGGGGAGGAGGTGGGTAAACGTGCTCTGACAGCCATGTCGGGGAGGAGGTGGGTAAACGTGCTCTGACAGCCATGTAGGGGAGGGTGGGTAGGTGTGTGCTCTGACAGCCATGTCGGGGAGGAGGTGGGTAAACGTGCTCTGACAGCCATGTCGGGAGGAGGTGGGTAAACGTGCTCTGACAGCCATGTGTGTGTGTGTACGGCCATGTCGGGAGGAGGTGGGAAAACGTTCTCTGACAGCCATGTGTGTGTGTGTATGGCCATGTCGAGCAGGAGGTGGGTAAACGTGCTCTGACAGCCATGTGTGTGTGTGTGTACAGCCATGTCGGGGAGGAGGTGGGTAAACGTACTCTGACAGCCATGTGTGTGTGTGTACAGCCATGTCGGGGAGGAGGTGGGTAAACGTGCTCTGACAGCCATGTGTGTGTGTGTGTACAGCCATGTCGGGAGGAGGTGGGTAAACGTGCTCTGACAGCCATGTGTGTGTGTGTACAGCCATGTCGGGGAGGTGGGTAAACGTACTCTGACAGCCATGTGTGTGTGTGTACAGCCATGTCGGGGGTGGTTAAACGTGCTCCGACAGCCATGTCGGGGAGGAGGTGGGTAAACGTGCTCTGACAGCCATGTCGGAGAGGAGGTGGGTAAACGTGCTCTGACAGCCATGTGTGTGTGTGTACGGCCATGTTGGGAGGAGGTGGGTAAACGTGCTCTGACAGCCATGTCGGGAGGAGGTGGGTAAACGTGATCTGACAGCCATGTGTGTGTGTGTACGGCCATGTCGGGAGGAGGTGGGTAAATGTGCTCTGACAGCCATGTCGGGGAGGAGGTGGGTAAACGTGCTCTGACAGCCATGTGTGTGTGTACAGCCATGTCGGGAGGAGGTGGGTAAACGTGCTCTGACAGCCATGTCGGGGAGGAGGTGGATAAACGTGCTCTGACAGCCATGTGTGTGTGTGTGTACAGCCATGTCGGGGAGGAGGTGGGTAAACGTGCTCTGACAGCCATGTGTGTGTGTGTGTACAGCCATGTCGGGGAGGAGGTGGGTAAACGTGCTCTGACAGCCATGTGTGTGTGTGTATGGCCATGTCGGGGGGAGGTGGGTAAACGGGCTCTGACAGCCATGTCGGGGAGGAGGTGGATAAACGTGCTCTGACAGCCATGTGTGTGTGTGTGTACAGCCATGTCGGGGAGGAGGTGGGTAAACGTGCTCTGACAGCCATGTCGGGGAGGAGGTGGCTAAACGTGCTCTGACAGCCATATAGGGGAGGAGGTGGGTAAACGTGCTCTGACAGCCATGTCGGGGAGGAGGTGGGTAAACGTGCTCTGACAGCCATGTGTGTGTGTGTACAGCCATGTCGGGGAGGAGGTGGGAAAACGTGCTCTAACAGCCATGTGTGTGTGTGTATGGCCATGTCGAGCAGGAGGTGAGTAAACGTGCTCTGACAGCCATGTGTGTGTGTGTGTACAGCCATGTCGGGGAGGAGGTGGGTAAACGTGCTCTGACAGCCATGTCGGGGAGGAGGTGGGTAAACGTGATCTGACAGCCATGTAGGGGAGGAGGTGGGTAAACATGCTCTGACAGCCATGTCGGGGAGGAGGTGGGTAAACGTGCTCTGACAGCCATGTGTGTGTGTGTGGATACGGCCATGTCGGGGAGGAGGTGGGTAACGTGCTCTGACAGCCATGTCGGGGAGGAGGTGGATAAACGTGCTCTGACAGCCATGTGTGTGTGTGTGTACAGCCATGTCGGGGAGGAGGTGGGTAAACGTGCTCTGACAGCCATGTGTGTGTGTACGGCCATGTCGGGAGGAGGTGGGTAAACGTGCTCTGACAGCCATGTCGGGGAGGAGGTGGGTAAACGTGCTCTGACAGCCATGTCGGGGGAGGAGGTGGGTAAACGTGCTCTGACAGCAATGTGTGTGTGTGTCGGCCATGTCGGGTAGGAGGTGGGTAAACGTGCTCTGACAGCCATGTGTGTGTGTGTACGGCCATGTCGGGAGGAGGTGGGTAAACGTGCTCTGACAGCCATGTCGGGAGGAGGTGGGTAAACGTGCTCTGACAGCCATGTCGGGGAGGAGGTGGGTAAACGTGCTCTGACAGCCATGTCGGGGAGGAGGTGGGTAAACGTGCTCTGACAGCCATGTAGGGGAGGAGGTGGGTAAACGTGCTCTGACAGCCATGTCGGGGAGGAGGTGGGTAAACGTGCTCTGACAGCCATGTCGGGGAGGAGGTGGGTAAACGTGCTCTGACAGCCATGTCGGGGAGGAGGTGGGTAAACGTGCTCTGACAGCCATGTGTGTGTGTGTACGGCCATGTCGGGGAGGAGGTGGGAAAACGTTCTCTGACAGCCATGTGTGTGTGTGTACGGCCATGTCGAGCAGGAGGTGGGTAAACGTGCTCTGACAGCCATGTGTGTGTGTGTGTACAGCCATGTCGGGGAGGAGGTGGGTAAACGTACTCTGACAGCCATGTGTGTGTGTGTACAGCCATGTCGGGGAGGAGGTGGGTAAACGTGCTCTGACAGCCATGTGTGTGTGTGTGTACAGCCATGTCGGGGAGGAGGTGGGTAAACGTACTCTGACAGCCATGTGTGTGTGTGTACAGCCATGTCGGGGAGGAGGTGGGTAAACGTACTCTGACAGCCATGTGTGTGTGTGTACAGCCATGTCGGGGAGGAGGTGGTTAAACGTGCTCCGACAGCCATGTCGGGGAGGAGGTGGGTAAACGTGCTCTGACAGCCATGTCGGAGAGGAGGTGGGTAAACGTGCTCTGACAGCCATGTCGGGGAGGAGGTGGGTAAACGTGCTCTGACAGCCATGTGTGTGTGTGTACGGCCATGTTGGGGAGGAGGTGGGTAAACGTGCTCTGACAGCCATGTCGGGGAGGAGGTGGGTAAACGTGATCTGACAGCCATGTGTGTGTGTGTACGGCCATGTCGGGGGAGGTGGGTAAATGTGCTCTGACAGCCATCTGGGTAAATGTGCTCTGACAGCCATGTCGGGAGGAGGTGGGTAAACGTGCTCTGACAGCCATGTGTGTGTGTGTACAGCCATGTCGGGGAGGAGGTGGGTAAACGTGCTCTGACAGCCATGTCCAGGTGGGAAAACGTGCTCTGACAGCCATGTGGTGTGTGTAGGCCATGGAGCAGGAGGTGGGTAAACGTGCTCTGACAGCCATGTGTGTGTGTGTGTACAGCCATGTCGGGAGGAGGTGGGTAAACGTGCTCTGACAGCCATGTGTGTGTGTGTACAGCCATGTCGGGAGGAGGTGGGTAAACGTGCTCTGACAGCCATGTGTGTGTGTGTACAGCCATGTCGGGGAGGAGGTGGGTAAACGTGCTCTGACAGCCATGTGTGTGTGTGTACAGCCATGTCGGGGGAGGTGGGTAAACGTACTCTGACAGCCATGTGTGTGTGTGTACAGCCATGTCGGGGAGGAGGTGGTTAAACGTGCTCCGACAGCCATGTCGGGGAGGAGGTGGGTAAACGTGCTCTGACAGCCATGTCGGAGAGGAGGTGGGTAAACGTGCTCTGACAGCCATGTGTGTGTGTGTACGGCCATGTTGGGGAGGAGGTGGGTAAACGTGCTCTGACAGCCATGTCGGGGAGGAGGTGGGTAAACGTGATCTGACAGCCATGTGTGTGTGTGTACGGCCATGTCGGGGAGGAGGTGGGTAAATGTGCTCTGACAGCCATGTCGGGGAGGAGGTGGGTAAACGTGCTCTGACAGCCATGTGTGTGTGTGTACAGCCATGTCGGGGAGGAGGTGGGTAAACGTGCTCTGACAGCCATGTCGGGGAGGAGGTGGATAAACGTGCTCTGACAGCCATGTGTGTGTGTGTGTACAGCCATGTCGGGAGGAGGTGGGTAAACGTGCTCTGACAGCCATGTGTGTGTGTGTGTACAGCCATGTCGGGGAGGAGGTGGGTAAACGTGCTCTGACAGCCATGTGTGTGTGTGTATGGCCATGTCGGGGAGGAGGTGGGTAAACGGGCTCTGACAGCCATGTCGGGGAGGAGGTGGATAAACGTGCTCTGACAGCCATGTGTGTGTGTGTGTACAGCCATGTCGGGAGGAGGTGGGTAAACGTGCTCTGACAGCCATGTCGGGAGGAGGTGGCTAAACGTGCTCTGACAGCCATATCGGGGAGGAGGTGGGTAAACGTGCTCTGACAGCCATATAGGGGAGGAGGTGGGTAAACGTGCTCTGACAGCCATGTGTGTGTGTGTACAGCCATGTCGGGGAGGAGGTGGGAAAACGTGCTCTGACAGCCATGTGTGTGTGTGTATGGCCATGTCGAGCAGGAGGTGAGTAAACGTGCTCTGACAGCCATGTGTGTGTGTGTGTACAGCCATGTCGGGGAGGAGGTGGGTAAACGTGCTCTGACAGCCATGTCGGGGAGGAGGTGGGTAAACGTGATCTGACAGCCATGTCGGGGAGGAGGTGGGTAAACGTGCTCTGACAGCCATGTCGGGGAGGAGGTGGGTAAACGTGCTCTGACAGCCATGTGTGTGTGTGTACGGCCATGTCGGGGAGGAGGTGGGTAAACGTGCTCTGACAGCCATGTCGGGGAGGAGGTGGATAAACGTGCTCTGACAGCCATGTGTGTGTGTGTGTACAGCCATGTCGGGGAGGAGGTGGGTAAACGTGCTCTGACAGCCATGTGTGTGTGTACGGCCATGTCGGGGAGGAGGTGGGTAAACGTGCTCTGACAGCCATGTCGGGGAGGAGGTGGGTAAACGTGCTCTGACAGCCATGTCGGGGAGGAGGTGGGTAAACGTGCTCTGACAGCAATGTGTGTGTGTGTACGGCCATGTCGGGTAGGAGGTGGGTAAACGTGCTCTGACAGCCATGTGTGTGTGTGTACGGCCATGTCGGGGAGGAGGTGGGTAAACGTGCTCTGACAGCCATGTCGGGGAGGAGGTGGGTAAACGTGCTCTGACAGCCATGTCGGGGAGGAGGTGGGTAAACGTGCTCTGACAGCCATGTCGGGGAGGAGGTGGGTAAACGTGCTCTGACAGCCATGTAGGGGAGGAGGTGGGTAAACGTGCTCTGACAGCCATGTCGGGGAGGAGGTGGGTAAACGTGCTCTGACAGCCATGTCGGGGAGGAGGTGGGTAAACGTGCTCTGACAGCCATGTCGGGGAGGAGGTGGGTAAACGTGCTCTGACAGCCATGTGTGTGTGTGTACGGCCATGTCGGGGAGGAGGTGGGAAAACGTTCTCTGACAGCCATGTGTGTGTGTGTGTACGGCCATGTCGAGCAGGAGGTGGGTAAACGTGCTCTGACAGCCATATGTGTGTGTGTGTACAGCCATGTCGGGGAGGAGGTGGGTAAACGTGCTCTGACAGCCATGTGTGTGTGTGTACAGCCATGTCGGGGAGGAGGTGGGTAAACGTGCTCTGACAGCCATGTGTGTGTGTGTGTACAGCCATGTCGGGGAGGAGGTGGGTAAACGTACTCTGACAGCCATGTGTGTGTGTGTACAGCCATGTCGGGAGGAGGTGGGTAAACGTGCTCTGACAGCCATGTGTGTGTGTGTACAGCCATGTCGGGGAGGAGGTGGTTAAACGTGCTCCGACAGCCATGTCGGGGAGGAGGTGGGTAAACGTGCTCTGACAGCCATGTCGGAGAGGAGGTGGGTAAACGTGCTCTGACAGCCATGTCGGGGAGGAGGTGGGTAAACGTGCTCTGACAGCCATGTGTGTGTGTGTACGGCCATGTTGGGGAGGAGGTGGGTAAACGTGCTCTGACAGCCATGTCGGGGAGGAGGTGGGTAAACGTGATCTGACAGCCATGTGTGTGTGTGTACGGCCATGTCGGGGAGGAGGTGGGTAAATGTGCTCTGACAGCCATGTCGGGGAGGAGGTGGGTAAATGTGCTCTGACAGCCATGTCGGGGAGGAGGTGGGTAAACGTGCTCTGACAGCCATGTGTGTGTGTGTACAGCCATGTCGGGGAGGAGGTGGGTAAACGTGCTCTGACAGCCATGTCGGGGAGGAGGTGGATAAACGTGCTCTGACAGCCATGTGTGTGTGTGTGTACAGCCATGTCGGGGAGGAGGTGGGTAAACGTGCTCTGACAGCCATGTGTGTGTGTGTGTACAGCCATGTCGGGGAGGAGGTGGGTAAACGTGCTCTGACAGCCATGTGTGTGTGTACGGCCATGTCGGGGAGGAGGTGGGTAAACGTGCTCTGACAGCCATGTCGGGGAGGAGGTGGGTAAACGTGCTCTGACAGCCATGTGTGTGTGTGTACGGCCATGTCGGGTAGGAGGTGGGTAAACGTGCTCTGACAGCCATGTGTGTGTGTGTACGGCCATGTCGGGGAGGAGGTGGGTAAACATGCTCTGACAGCCATGTCGGGGAGGAGGTGGGTAAACGTGCTCTGACAGCCATGTCGGGGAGAAAGTGGGTAAACGTGCTCTGACAGCCATGTAGGGGAGGAGGTGGGTAAACGTGCTCTGACAGCCATGTCGGGGAGGAGGTGGGTAAACGTGCTCTGACAGCCATGTGTGTGTGTGTATAGCCATGTCGGGAGGAGGTGGGTAAACGTGCTCAGACAGCCATGTCGGGGAGGAGGTGGGTAAACGTGCTCTGACAGCCATGTAGGGGAGGAGGTGTGTAAACGTGCTCTGACAGCCATGTCGGGGAGGAGGTGGGTAAACGTGCTCTGACAGCCATGTAGGGGAGGAGGTGGGTAAACGTGCTCTGACAGCCATGTCGGGGAGGAGGTGGGTAAACGTGCTCTGACAGCCATGTGTGTGTGTGTACAGCCATGTCGGGGAGGAGGTGGGTAAACGTGCTCTGACAGCCATGTCGGGGAGGAGGTGGGTAAACGTGCTCTGACAGCCATGTGTGTGTGTGTACGGCCATGTCGAGCAGGAGGTGGGTAAACGTGCTCTGACAGCCATGTGTGTGTGTGTGTACAGCCATGTCGGGAGGAGGTGGGTAAACGTGCTCTGACAGCCATGTGTGTGTGTGTACAGCCATGTCGGGGAGGAGGTGGGTAAACGTGCTCTGACAGCCATGTGTGTGTGTGTACGGCCATGTCGGGTAGGAGGTGGGTAAACGTGCTCTGACAGCCATGTGTGTGTGTGTACAGCCATGTCGGGAGGAGGTGGGTAAACGTGCTCTGACAGCCATGTCGGGGAGGAGGTGGGTAAACGTGCTCTGACAGCCATGTGTGTGTGTGTACGGCCATGTCGGGGAGGAGGTGGGTAAACGTGCTCTGACAGCCATGTCGGGGAGGAGGTGGGTAAACGTGCTCTGACAGCCATGTGTGTGTGTGTGTACAGCCATGTCGGGGAGGAGGTGGGTAAACGTGCTCTGACAGCCATGTGTGTGTGTGTACAGCCATGTCGGGGAGGAGGTGGGTAAACGTGCTCTGACAGCCATGTGTGTGTGTGTACGGCCATGTCGGGGAGGAGGTGGGTAAACGTGCTCTGACAGCCATGTGTGTGTGTGTACAGCCATGTCGGGGAGGAGGTGGGTAAACGTGCTCTGACAGCCATGTGTGTGTGTGTACGGCCATGTCGGGGAGGAGGTGGGTAAACGTGCTCTGACAGCCATGTGTGTGTGTGTACAGCCATGTCGGGGAGGAGGTGGGTAAACGTGCTCTGACAGCCATGTCGGGGAGGAGGTGGGTAAACGTGCTCTGACAGCCATGTCGGGGAGGAGGTGGGTAAACGTGCTCTGACAGCCATGTCGGGGAGGAGGTGGGTAAACGTGCTCTGACAGCCATGTGTGTGTGTGTACAGCCATGTCGGGGAGGAGGTGGGTAAACGTGCTCTGACAGCCATGTCGGGAGGAGGTGGATAAACGTGCTCTGACAGCCATGTGTGTGTGTGTGTACAGCCATGTCGGGAGGAGGTGGGTAAACGTGCTCTGACAGCCATGTGTGTGTGTGTGTACAGCCATGTCGGGAGGAGGTGGGTAAACGTGCTCTGACAGCCATGTGTGTGTGTGTACGGCCATGTCGGGAGGAGGTGGGTAAACGTGCTCTGACAGCCATGTCGGGGAGGAGGTGGGTAAACGTGCTCTGACAGCCATGTGTGTGTGTGTGTACGGCCATGTCGGGTAGGAGGTGGGTAAACGTGCTCTGACAGCCATGTGTGTGTGTGTACATGTGTCGGGGAGGAGGTGGGTAAACATGCTCTGACAGCCATGTCGGGGAGGAGGTGGGTAAACGTGCTCTGACAGCCATGTCGGGGAGAAAGTGGGTAAACGTGCTCTGACAGCCATGTAGGGGAGGAGGTGGGTAAACGTGCTCTGACAGCCATGTCGGGGAGGAGGTGGGTAAACGTGCTCTGACAGCCATGTGTGTGTGTGTATAGCCATGTCGGGGAGGAGGTGGGTAAACGTGCTCAGACAGCCATGTCGGGGAGGAGGTGGGTAAACGTGCTCTGACAGCCATGTAGGGGAGGAGGTGTGTAAACGTGCTCTGACAGCCATGTCGGGGAGGAGGTGGGTAAACGTGCTCTGACAGCCATGTAGGGGAGGAGGTGGGTAAACGTGCTCTGACAGCCATGTCGGGGAGGAGGTGGGTAAACGTGCTCTGACAGCCATGTGTGTGTGTGTACAGCCATGTCGGGGAGGAGGTGGGTAAACGTGCTCTGACAGCCATGTCGGGGAGGAGGTGGGTAAACGTGCTCTGACAGCCATGTGTGTGTGTGTACGGCCATGTCGGAGGGAGGTGGGTAAACGTGCTCTGACAGCCATGTGTGTGTGTGTGTACAGCCATGTAGGGGAGGAGGTGGGTAAACGTGCTCTGACAGCCATGTGTGTGTGTGTACAGCCATGTCGGGAGGAGGTGGGTAAACGTGCTCTGACAGCCATGTGTGTGTGTGTACGGCCATGTCGGGGAGGAGGTGGGTAAACGTGCTCTGACAGCCATGTGTGTGTGTGTACAGCCATGTCGGGGGAGGTGGGTAAACGTGCTCTGACAGCCATGTCGGGGAGGAGGTGGGTAAACGTGCTCTGACAGCCATGTGTGTGTGTGTGTCGGGGAGGAGGTGGGTAAACGTGCTCTGACAGCCATGTCGGGAGGAGGTGGGTAAACGTGCTCTGACAGCCATGTGTGTGTGTGTACAGCCATGTCGGGGAGGAGGTGGGTAAACGTGCTCTGACAGCCATGTGTGTGTGTGTACAGCCATGTCGGGAGGAGGTGGGTAAACGTGCTCTGACAGCCATGTGTGTGTGTGTGTACGGCCATGTCGGGGAGGAGGTGGGTAAACGTGCTCTGACAGCCATGTGTGTGTGTGTACAGCCATGTCGGGGAGGAGGTGGGTAAACGTGCTCTGACAGCCATGTGTGTGTGTGGCCATGTCGGGTAGGAGGTGGGTAAACGTGCTCTGACAGCCATGTGTGTGTGTGTACAGCCATGTCGGGGAGGAGGTGGGTAAACGTGCTCTGACAGCCATGTCGGGAGGAGGTGGTAAACGTGCTCTGACAGCCATGTGTGTGTGTGTACGGCCATGTCGGGGAGGAGGTGGTTGCGTGCCTGACAGCCATGTCGGGGAGGAGGTGGTTAAACGTGCTCTGACAGCCATGTCGGAGAGGAGGTGGGTAAACGTGCTCTGACAGCCATGTATGTGTGTGTACGGCCATGTCGGGGAGGAGGTGGGTAAACGTGCTCTGACAGCCATGTCGGGGAGGAGGTGGGTAAACGTGATCTGACAGCCATGTGTGTGTGTGTACGGCCATGTCGGGGAGGAGATGGGTAAACGTCCTCTGACAGCCATGTCGGAGAGGAGGTGGGTAAACGTGCTCTGACAGCCATGTATGTGTGTGTACGGCCATGTCGGGGAGGAGGTGGGTAAACGTGCTCTGACAGCCATGTCGGGGAGGAGGTGGGTAAACGTGCTCTGACAGCCCTGTCGGGGAGGAGGTGGGTAAACGTGCTCTGACAGCCATGTGTGTGTGTGTACGGCCATGTCGGGGAGGAGGTGGGTAAATGTGCTCTGACAGCCATGTGTGTGTGTGTACGGCCATGTCGGGGAGGAGGTGGGTAAATGTGCTCTGACAGCCATGTGTGTGTGTGTACAGCCATGTCGGGGAGGAGGTGGGTAAACGTGCTCTGACAGCCATGTGTGTGTGTGTACGGCCATGTCGGGGAGGAGGTGGGTAAACGTGCTCTGACAGCCATGTGTGTGTGTGTACAGCCATGTCGGGGGAGGAGGTGGGTAAACGTGCTCTGACAGCCATGTCGGGGAGGAGGTGGGTAAACGTGCTCTGACAGCCATGTCGGAGAGGAGGTGGGTAAACGTGCTCTGACAGCCATGTGTGTGTGTGTACGGCCATGTCGGGGAGGAGGTGGGTAAACGTGCTCTGACAGCCATGTCGGGGAGGAGGTGGGTAAACGTGATCTGACAGCCATGTCGGGGAGGAGGTGGGTAAACGTGCTCTGACAGCCATGTCGGGGAGGAGGTGGGTAAACGTGCTCTGACAGCCATGTCGGGGAGGAGGTGGGTAAACGTGATCTGACAGCCATGTGTGTGTGTGTACGGCCATGTCGGGGAGGAGGTGGGTAAATGTGCTCTGACAGCCATGTGTGTGTGTGTACAGCCATGTCGGGGAGGAGGTGGGTAAACGTGCTCTGACAGCCATGTGTGTGTGTGTACGGCCATGTCGGGGAGGAGGTGGGTAAACGTGCTCTGACAGCCGTGTGTGTGTGTGTACGGTCATGTCGGGGAGGAGGTGGGTAAACGTGCTCTGACAGCCGTGTGTGTGTGTACGGTCATGTCGGGGAGGAGGTGGGTAAACGTGCTCTGACAGCCATGTCGGGGAGGAGGTGGGTAAACGTGCTCTGACAGCCGTGTGTGTGTGTGTACGGCCATGTCGGGGAGGAGGTGGGTAAACGTGTTCTGACAGCCATGTGTGTGTGTGTACAGCCATGTGTGTGTGTGTACAGCCATGTCGGGGAGGAGGTGGGTAAACGTGCTCTGACAGCCATGTGTGTGTGTGTACAGCCATGTGTGTGTGTGTACAGCCATGTCGGGGAGGAGGTGGGTAAACGTGCTCTGACAGCAATGTCGGGAGGAGGTGGGTAAACGTGCTCTGACAGCCATGTGTGTGTGTGTACGGCCATGTCGGGGAGGAGGTGGGTAAACGTGCTCTGACTGACAGCCATGTCGGGAGGAGGTGGGTAAACGTGCTCTGACAGCCATGTGGGAGGAGGTGGGTAAACGTGCTCTGACAGCCATGTCGGGGAGGAGGTGGGTAAACGTGCTCTGACAGCCATGTGTGTGTGTGTACAGCCATGTCGGGGAGGAGGTGGGTAAACGTGCTCTGACAGCCATGTCGGGGAGGAGGTGGGTAAACGTGCTCTGACAGCCATGTGTGTGTGTGTACAGCCATGTCGGGGAGGAGGTGGGTAAACGTGCTCTGACAGCCATGTCGGGGAGGAGGTGGGTAAACGTGCTCTGACAGCCATGTCGGGGAGGAGGTGGGTAAACGTGCTCTGACAGCCATGTGTGTGTGTGTACAGCCATGTCGGGGAGGAGGTGGGTAAACGTGCTCTGACAGCCATGTCGGGGAGGAGGTGGGTAAACGTGCTCTGACAGCCATGTCGGGGAGGAGGTGGGTAAACGTGCTCTGACAGCCATGTGTGTGTGTGTACGGCCATGTCGGGGAGGAGGTGGGTAAACGTGCTCTGACAGCCATGTGTGTGTGTGTGTGTACGGCCATGTCGGGGAGGAGGTGGGTAAACGTGCTCTGACAGCCATGTCGGGGAGGAGGTGGGTAAACGTGCTCTGACAGCCATGTGTGTGTGTGTGTGTACGGCCATGTCGGGGAGGAGGTGGGTAAACGTGCTCTGACAGCCATGTCGGGGAGGAGGTGGGTAAACGTGCTCTGACAGCCATGTGTGTGTGTGTACAGCCATGTCGGGGGAGGAGGTGGTTAAACGTGCTCTGACAGCCATGTCGGGGGAGGACGTGGGTAAACGTGCTCTGACAGCCATGTGTGTGTGTGTACAGCCCTGTCGGGGAGGAGGTGGGTAAACGTGCTCTGACAGCCATGTCGGGGAGGAGGTGGGTAAACGTGCTCTGACAGCCATGTCGGGGAGGAGGTGGGTAAACGTGCTCTGACAGCCATGTCGGGGAGGAGGTGGGTAAACGTGCTCTGACAGCCATGTCGGGGAGGAGGTGGGTAAACGTGCTCTGACAGCCAGTCGGGGAGGAGGTGGTGGGTAAACGTGCTCTGACAGCCATGTCGGGGAGGAGGTGGGTAAACGTGCTCTGACAGCCATGTGTGTGTGTGGACAGCCATGTCGGGGAGGAGGTGGGTAAACGTGCTCTGACAGCCATGTCGGGGAGGAGGTGGGTAAACGTGCTCTGACAGCCAGTCGGGGAGGAGGTGGGTAAACGTGCTCTGACAGCCATGTCGGGGAGGAGGTTGGTAAACGTGCTCTGACAGCCATGTCGGGGAGGAGGTGGGTAAACGTGATCTGACAGCCATGTGTGTGTGTGGACAGCCATGTCGGGGAGGAGGTGGGTAAACGTGCTCTGACAGCCATGTCGGGGAGGAGGTGGGTAAACGTGCTCTGACAGCCATCTGATGCTTCCATCGGAGGAAAGAGGAGGAAGTGGATCGGAAGGGGTTACTTCATTATGCAGCAAATTAGAACAATTCATAATTTATCATTACACCCAGCCGAAATGCCACCCGACTGAGCCTCACCCCTGTGAAAAACATCACACTGGGGGGAGAAAGAGAGAGAGCCCCCTGCAGCAGCCGACGGGCAAAATGAATATGCAAATGTATGCAAGAAATTAAAAAGCAGAATTACACAGGCAAATGAGGTAGCCACACTTGAATTGTTAGGATTATGAATAATTACTGCGAATTTCCTGCTCCTAATATAACTTGTTTTTTGATAAACAAAGACTTAATTATCGAGATGCGCTGGAGAATTTCCGCAGCACTCATTAATCTTGCAGGAAAAAAACAAGTCCCCGGTGGCCGGCGGTAATGAAGAGAGCGTGCCCTGAATCGGCAGAAAGATCACAGCCACCAGGGTGCCAGGCTACCAAGCCGTCCCTGAGACGATGCTCGCTGCCACTGTCCCTCACGCGTACCCAAGAGTGTCATAACTTCTTCCGCTAACTATCAAAGGGACTTATTTATGCTGGCAACACAGCCATAAGTCCAATTTTACGAGGCCTGAGGCGGCAGGGGAGGTAAGCGGGGAGAGAGGGGTGGAAAGTGTGATGGTAGGGGGGGGTGTTGAGGGGAAAATAAAATAATAGTGAGGAGTGTGGAGGGTGAGATGATGCGTTGGTGAGGGTGGGGGGGGGGGCGATGTGGGGCTGATGCACTCTGGAAATGCCACTTTAGTCGTCTCCCCCTGCTTGGTCCCTACTGATAGCGCTGGGTAATGGAGCCCAAGGTGCCTTGGCAGGGAGAAAGGGCTGATTGTTGACACGCTGAGTGGTGCCCACGGCCTGGGGGTGGTAAAACACAACAGGGGGTTGGTGAGAGGGCAGCAGGGGTATGGGAGCGAGGGGGGAGGGGCACTTTGGGGACCTGTGCCAGGGGTACTGGGAAGAGTGGTGACATCGGGGTGTTGTGAGGTGGGGGGAATAGGAAGGTGGTGCTGTTTGTTCTTCTGGTTCTCAGTCATCCTCCCTCCAACCTTTACCTGCTATCCCCAGTCACAGAGAGAACCATAGAACTGCATGCTGGAGCACCACAGAGAGGACCATAGAACTGCATGCTGGAGCACCACAGAGAGGGAGAGAGAGCTGCATGCTGGAGCACCACAGAGAGGACCAGAGAGCTGCATGCTGGAGCACCACAGAGAGGGAGAGAGAGCTGCATGCTGGAGCACCACAGAGAGGACCATAGAACTGCATGCTGGAGCACCACAGAGAGGACCAGAGAGCTGCACGCTGGAGCACCACAGAGAGGACCAGAGAGCTGCATGCTGGAGCACCACAGAGATGACCAGAGAGCTGCACGCTGGAGCACCACAGAGAGGACCAGAGAGCTACATGCTGGAGCACCACAGAGAGGTCCATAGAACTGCATGCTGGAGCACCACAGTGAGGACCATAGAACTGCATGCTGGAGCACCACAGTGAGGACCATAGAACTGCATGCTGGAGCACCACAGAGAGGGAGATAGAGCTGCATGCTGGAGCACCACAGAGAAGACCAGAGAGCTGCATGCTGGAGCACCACAGAGAAGACCAGAGAGCTGCATGCTGGAGCACCACAGAGAGGGAGAGTGAGCTGCATGCTGGAGCACCACAGAGAGGACCATAGAACTGCATGCTGGAGCACCACAGAGAGGACCAGAGAGCTGCACGCTGGAGCACCACAGAGAGGACCAGAGAGCTGCATGCTGGAGCACCACAGAGAGGACCAGAGAGCTTCATGCTGGAGCACCACAGAGAGGTCCATAGAACTGCATGCTGGAGCACCACAGTGAGGACCATAGAACTGCATGCTGGAGCACCACAGAGAGGACCAGAGAGCTGCATGCTGGAGCACCACAGTGAGGACCATAGAACTGCATGCTGGAGCACCACAGAGGGGGAGAGAGAGCTGCATGCTGGAGCATCACAGAGAGGGAGAGAGAGCTGCATGCTGGAGCACCACAGAGAGGGGGAGAAAGCGAGAGAGAGAGAGAGAGAGAGAGAGAGAGAGAGAGAGAGAGAGAGAGAGAGAGAGAGAGAGAGAGAGAGAGAGAGAGAGAGAGAGAGAGAGAGAGAGAGAGAAAGAGAGAGAGAGAGAGATAGAGAGCAAACTAGAATGCTATTTGCCCCTAAACAGAGAGTACACAGTGGCAGAATACCTGACCACTGTGACTGACCCAAACTTAAGGAAAGCTTTGACTATGTACAGACTCAGTGATGCACAGCCTTGCTATTGAGAAAGGCCGGCGTAGTCAGACATGGCTCTCAAGAGAAGACAGGCTATGCCCACAAAATGAGGTGGAAGCTGAGCTGCACTTCCTAACCTCCTGCCCAATGTATGACCATATTAGAGACACATATTTCCCCCAGATTACACAGATCCACAAAGAATTTGAAAACAAACCCAATTTTGATAAACTATTAGGTGAAATACCACAGTGTGACATCACAGCAGCAAGATATGTGACCTGCCACAAGAAAAGGGCAACCAGTGAAGAACAAACAACATTGTAAATACAACCCATGTTTATGCTTATTTATTTTTCCCTTGTGTACTTTAACCATTTGTACATTGTTACAACACTATATATATACATAATATGACAGTTTTAATGTCTTTATTATTTTGAAAATTCTGTATTATTTTTATAACCTTTATTTAACTAGGCAAGTCAGTTAAGAACAAATTCTTATTTTCAATGACGGCCTAGACGGCAGAACGACAGATTTGTACCTCATCAGCTCGGGGATTTGAACTTGCAACCTTCTGGTTACTACTCCATTGCTCTAACCACTAGGCTACCCTGCCGCCCCAATGTTTACTGCTAATTTTTACTGTTTATTTCACTTTTTTCACAATGTTAACACATGTTTCCCATGCCAATGAAGCCCCTTGAATTGAATTGAACTGAGAGAGAGGGAATAAATGAAGGAGAATAAGGAGTCAAGAACATGGTCTCTTTTTGCTCTGGGGTTGTCGTCTGATCAGCCCTGCCAGTCCTGAATGAATGGAGCTGGAGTCACAGGCCTTGCCTGCTTGCTAACTAAAATGTTCTTTCTTTCTGTAGAATGACTTTAATAAAACACTTACTCACTATACAGCACGAATCGTGTGAGTGGCAGAGAGCTCAGCTCGGTTCGCCAGAGATGAAGGGCATGGTGGTGTGAGTTAAAGGAGATATGTGCCAAGCAGAAAGCAAATTAATTCCACACAAATATTTTCGAAGAGATGAGAGAGACGTTTGAGGGCTTCATAAGCTCCAATGGAGAACTGCTGTGTGTGTGTGTGTGTGTGTGTGTGTGTGTGTGTGTGTGTGTGTGTGTGTGTGTGTGTGTGTGTGTGTGTGTGTGTGTGTGTGTGTGTGTGTGTGTGTGTGTGTGTGTGTGTGTGTGTGACTTAAATTGCTCTCAATATTTAATATTGACGAGCTGAACTTCATGTACTCAAAGATGCTAAGTGTTGCATTAGTAAATATTGCAGGCCTATAATTCAATGTGGTGGAATGAAACAGTGGTTTGCGAGTGCTTAGGACATTTGTTCACACTTGAAATGCGTCAATAGACAGGCAGCTACAGTGCCTTCGGAAAGTATTCAGACCCCTTGACTTTATCCACATTTTGTTACGTTACAGCCTTATTCTAAAATTGATTAAATAAATAAAAATTCATAAAAATGTACACACAATACCCCATAACGACAAAGTGTAAACAGGTTTTTTGAAATGTTTGCAAATTAAATACCTTATTTACATAACAATTCAGACCCTTTGCTATGAGACTCTAAATTAAGCTCAGGTGCGTCCTGTTTCCATTGATCATCCTTGATTGGTGTCCACCTGTGGTAAATTCAATTAATTGGACATGATTTGAAAAGGCACCCACCTGTAAGGTCCCACAGTTGACAGTGCATGACAGAGCAAAAACCAAGCCATAAGTTTGAAGGAATTGTCTGTAGAGCTCCAAGACAGGATTGTGTCGAGGCACAGATCTGGGGAAGGGTACCAAAACATTTCTTAAGCATTGAAGATCACCAAGAACACAGTGGCCTCCATCATTCTTCGATGGAAGAAGCTGACCGGCCAAACTCAGCAATCGGTCGAGAAGGGCCTTGGTCAGGGAGGTGACCAAGAACCTGATGGTCACTCTGACAGAGCTACAGAGTTTCTCTGTGGGGATGGAAGAACCTTCCAGAAAGACAACCATCTCTGCAGCACCACCAATTAGGCCTTTCTAGTAGAGTGGCCAGACAGAAGCCGCTCCTCAGTAAAAGGCACATGACAACCAGGTTGGAGTTTGCCAAAAGGCACCTAAAGACTCTCAGACCATGAGAAACAAGGTTATCTGGTCTGTTGAAGCCAAGATTCAACTTTTTTGGCCTGAATGCCAAGCGTCACTTCTGGAAGAAACCTGGCACCATCCATACTGTGAAAAATGGTGGTGGCAAAATCATGCTGTGATGGTGTTTTTCAGCGGCAGAGACAGGGAGACTAGTCAGGATCGAGGGAAAGATGAACGGAGCAATGATGAACGGAGATCCCTGATGAAAACCCTTTCCAGAGCGCTCAGGACCTCAGACTGGGGCGAAGGTTCACCTTCCAACAGGACAACGACACCAAGCACACAGCCAAGACAATGCAGGAGTGAGTGGCTTTGGGACAAGTCTCTGAATGTCCTTGAGTGGCCCAGCCAGAGCCCGGACTTGAACCTGATCCAACATTCTGGAGACACCTGAAAATAGCTGTGCAGCGACACTCCCCATCAAACCTGACAGCGCTTGAAAGGATCTGCAGAGAAGAATGGGATAAACTCCCCATAAACAGGTGTGCCAAGCTTGTAGCTGTAACGAACGTCGTAGGTGGAAGAAGGTGAGGACCAAGGTGCAGCGTGGTACGTGTTCATAATTATTTTAATAGAACAGTGAAAAATACAAAAACAACAACGTGAACGAGCGAAACAGTTCTGTCTGGTGCAGACACAGAGACCGAAAACAACTACCCACAAACACAGGTGGGAACAGGCTACCTAAGTATGGTTCTCAATCAGAGACAACGATTGACAGCTGCCTCTGATTGGGAACTATACCAGGCCAAACACATAGAAATACAAACATAGAACAAAATATAGAATTCCCACCCCAACTCACACCCTGACCAACCTAAAATAGAGACATAAAAAAAGGAACTAAGGTCAGGACGTGACAGTAGCGTCATACCCAAGAAAACTCAAGGCTGTATTTGCTGACAACGGTGCTTCAACAAAGTACTGAGTAAAGGGTCTGAATACTTATGTAAATGGGGATTATTTACATGAATGTTTTTTATTTGTAATAAATTAGCTAAATGTTCTGAACCTGTTTTTGCTTTGTCGTGATGGGGTATTGTGTGTAGACAATACAATTTAATACATTTTATAATAAGCCTGTATAAAACCGAAATAAGGAAAAAGTAAAGGGGTCTGAATACTTTCTGAAGTCACTGTATATATGTAGACCCATATACTGTAGTGAGAGGGACCAACCAGAAATGACAACTGTACATAAAAGTAATTAGTAGGTATGGTAGCTGTGTGTTAGTAAGTATGCGATATGCAACTTTTCAGGGAAGTTAGGAAGCAATGTACTCAGGCAGTTAGGAAAGCTTAGGCTGGCTTTTTCAAACTGAAATTTGCATCCTGTAGCACAAACTCCAAAAAGTTCTGGGACACTGTAAAGTCCATGGAGAATAAGAGCACCTCCTCCCAGCTGCCCACTGCACTGAGGCTAGGAAACACTGTCACCACCGATAAATCTCATTCAATCATTCGATCATTTCAATAAGCATTTTTCTACGGCTGGCCATGCTTTCCACCTGTCTACCCATGCCCCGGTCAACAGCTCTGCACCCCCCACAGCAACTTGCCCAAGTCTCCCCCATTTCTCCTTCAACCAAATCCAGATAGATGATGTTCTGAAAAAGCTGCAAAATCTGGACCCCAGATTCTACAGGACTGTTTTGCTATCACAGACTGGAACATGTTCCGGGATTCTTCCAATGGCATTGAGGAGTACACCACATCAGTTACTGGCTTTATAAATAAGTGCATTGAGGACGTCGTCCCCACAGTGACTGTACGTACATACCCCAACCAGAAGCATTGGATTACAGGCAACATTCTCACTGAGCTAAAGGGTAGAGCTGCCGCTTTCAAGGTGCGGGACTCTAACCCGGAAGCTTACAAGGAATCCCGCTTTGCCCTGCGATGAACCATCGAACAGGCAAAGCGTCAATACAGGGCTAAGATTGAATCATACTACACCGGCTCCGAAGCTTGTCGGATGTGGCAGGGCTTGCAAACTATTACAGACTACAAAGAGAAGCACAGCTGCGAGCTGCCAAGTGACACGAGCCTACCAGACGAGCTAAATAACTTCTATGCTAGCTTTGAGGCAAGCAACACTGAGGCATGCATGAGAGCATCAGCTGTTCTGGACGACTGTGTGATCACGCTCTCCGTAGCCGACGTGAGTAAGACCTTTAAACAGGTCAACATTCACAAGGCTGCGGGGCCAGATAGATTACCAGGACGTGTGCTCCGGGCATGTGCTGACCAACTGGCAGGTGTCTTCACTGACATTTTCAACATGTCCCTGATTCAGTCTGTAATACCAACATGCTTCAAGCAGACCACCATAGTTCCTGTGCCCAGGCAACCTGCCTAAATGACTACAGACCCGTAGCACTCACGTCCGTAGCCATGAAGTGCTTTGAAAGGCTGGTAATGGCTCACATCAACACCATTATCACAGAAACCCTAGACCCACTCCAATTTGCATACCGCCCAAACAGATCCACAGATGATGCAATCTCTGTAGCACTCCACACTGCCCTTTCTTTAAGTTTGCTGACGACACAACATATAGGGAGGAGTTCAGAGACCTGGCCGGGTGGTGCCAGGATAACAACCTCTCCCTCAACGTAACCTAGACTAAGGAGATGATTGTGGACTACAGGAAAAGGAGCACCGAGCACGTCCCCATTCTCATCGACAGGGCTGTAGTGGAGCAGGTTGAGAGATTCAAATTCCTTGGTGTCCACATCAACAACAAACTAGAATGGTCCAAACACACCAAGACAGTTGTGAAGAGAGCACGACAAAACCTATTCCCCCTCAGGAAACTAAACATATTTGACATGGGTCCTGAGATCCTCAAAAGGTTCTACAGCTGCAACATCGAGAGCATCCTGACCGGTTGCATCACTGCCTGGTACGGCAATTGCTCGGCCTCTGACCTCAAGGCACTTCAGAGGGTAGTGTGTACGGCCCAGTACATCACTGGGGCAAAGCTGCCTGCCATCCAGGACCTCTACACCAGGCCCTGAAAATTGTAAAAGACCCCAGCCACCACAGTTCAAATAAAATAAAATGTATTTATATAGCCCTTCGTACATCAGCTGATATCTCAAAGTGCTGTACAGAAACCCAGCCTAAAACCCCAAACAGCAAGCAATGCAGGTGTAGAAGCACGGTGGCTAGGAAAAACTCCCTAGAAAGGCCAAAACCTATGAAGAAACCTAGAGGAACCAGGCTATGAGGGGTGGCCAGTCCTCCTCTGGCTGTGCCGGGTGGAGATTATAACAGAACATGGCCAAGATATTCAATAGTTCATAAATGACCAGCATGGTCAAATTATAATAATCACAGGCAGAACAGTTGAAACTGGAGCAGCAGCACGGCCAGGTGGACTGGGGACAGCAAGGAGTCATCATGCCAGGTAGTCCTGGGGCATGGTCCTAGGGCTCAGGTCCTCCGAGAGAGAGAAAGAAAGAGAGAAAGAGAGAATTAGAGAGAGCATACTTAAATTCACACAGGACACCGGATAAGACAGGAGAAGTACTCCAGATATAACAAACTGACCCTAGCCCCCCGACACATAAACTACTGCAGCATAAATACTGGAGGCTGAGACAGGAGGGGGACTGTTCTCTCTACTACCGAATGGCAAGCGGTACTGGAGTGTCAAGTCTAGGACAAAAAGGCTTCTCAACAGTTTTTACCCCCAAGCCATAATACTCCTGAACAGGTAACCAAATGGTTACCCGGACTATTTGCATTGTGTGCCACCACCCATACACTGCTGCTAATCTCTGTTTATCTTATATGCATAGTCACTTTAACTATACATTCATGTACATACTACCTCAATTGGCCCGACCAACCAGTGCTCCCGCACATTGGCAAACCGGGCTATCTGCATAGTGTCCCACCACCCGCCAAACCCTCTTTACACTACTGCTACTCTCTGTTCATCATACATGCATAGCCACTTTAACCATATCTACATCTACATATCTACACCTACATACTACCTCAATCAGCCAGACTAACCGGTGTCTGTATGTAGCCTCGCTACCTTTATAGCCTCGCTACTGTATATAGTCTTGCTACTCTTTTTTCTGTTTATAATTTTTTTAATCTATTCTCTTTTTACTGTTGTTTTAATTCTTTACACACACACACACACACACACACACACACACACACACACACACACACACACACACACACACACACACACACACACACACACACACACACACACACACACACACACACACACACACACACACACACACACACACACACATACTTTTTTCTCCGCACTATTGGTTAGAGCCTGTAAGTAAGCATTTCACTGTAAGGTCTACTACACCTGTTGTATTCGGCGCACGTGACAAATAAACTTTGATTTGATTTGAGTAGCTAATCATGAAACATACACCCCCGCCTTTCTTCCCAGAGTTATTCTCGTCTGCACGATGAACTGAGAACCCAGCTGGCTGTATGGACGGGGACAGTATATACAGAAACAGCCATGATTCTGTGAAACAGGGTATGTTACAGTCCTTGCTTTGGAGCTAGACATGTCTGTCGGCGCCATCTTACTCAACTGGCATACTGTGTCAAACCCATCAACTGGCATACAGAGTGAAAACCATCAACTGGCATACTGTGTCAAACCCATCAACTGGCATACAGAGTGAAAACCATCAGCTGGCATACTGTGTCAAACCCATCAACTGGCATACACAGTGAAAACCATCAACTGGCATACTGTGTCAAACCCATCAACTGGCATACAGAGTGAAAACCATCAACTGGCATACTGTGTCAAACCCATCAGCTGGCATACAGAGTGAAAACCATCAGCTGGCATACTGTGTCAAACCCATCAGCTGGCATACAGAGTGAAAACCATCAGCTGGCATACAGAGTGAAAACCATCAACTGGCATACTGTGTCAAACCCATCAGCTGGCATATGGAGTGAAAACCATCAACTGGCATACAGAGTGAAAACCATCAGCTGGCATACAGAGTGAAAACCATCAGCTGGCATACTGTGTCAAACCCATCAACTGGCATACAGAGTGAAAACCATCAACTGGCATACTGTGTCAATCCCATTAGCTGGCATACAGAGTGAAAACCATCAACTGGCATACTGTGTCAAACCCATCAACTGGCATACAGAGTGAAAACCATCAACTGGCATACTGTGTCAAACCCATCAGCTGGCATACAGAGTGAAAACCATCAACTGGCATACTGTGTCAAACCCATCAGCTGGCATACAGAGTGAAAACCATCAGCTGGCATACTGTCTCAAACCCATCAGCTGGCATACAGAGTGAAAACCATCAGCTGGCATACTGTGTCAAACCCATCAACTGGCATACAGAGTGAAAACCATCAGCTGGCATACAGAGTGAAAACCATCAGCTGGCATACTGTGTCAAACCCATCAGCTGGCATACAGAGTGAAAACCATCAGCTGGCATACTGTGTCAAACCCATCAGCTGGCATACAGAGTGAAAACCATCAGCTGGCATATGGAGTGAAAACCATCAGCTGGCATACAGAGTGAAAACCATCAGCTGGCATACAGAGTGAAAACCATCAGCTGGCATACTGTGTCAAACCATCAACTGGCATACAGAGTGAAAACCATCAGCTGGCATACAGAGTGAAAACCATCAGCTGGCATACTGTGTCAAACCCATCAGCTGGCATACAGAGTGAAAACCATCAGCTGGCATACTGTGTCAAACCCATCAACTGGCATACAGAGTGAAAGCCATCAGCTGGCATATGGAGTGAAAACCATCAGCTGGCATACAGAGTGAAAACCATCAGCTGGCATACAGAGTGAAAACCATCAGCTGGCATACAGAGTGAAAACCATCAGCTGGCATACAGAGTGAAAACCATCAGCTGGCATACAGAGTGAAAACCATCAGCTGGCATACTGAGTGAAAACCATCAACTGGCATACAGAGTGAAAACCATCAGCTGGCATACAGAGTGAAAACCATCAGCTGGCATACAGAGTGAAAACCATCAGCTGGCATACAGAGTGAAAACCATCAGCTGGCATACAGAGTGAAAACCATCAGCTGGCATACTGTGTCAAACCCATCAACTGGCATACAGAGTGAAAACCATCAGCTGGCATACTGTGTCAAACCCATCAACTGGCATACTGAGTCAAACCCATCAACTGGCATACTGTGTCAAACCCATCAACTGGCATACAGAGTGAAAACCATCAGCTGGCATACAGAGTGAAAACCATCAGCTGGCATACTGTGTCAAACCCATCAACTGGCATACAGAGTGAAAACCATCAGCTGGCATACTGTGTCAAACCCATCAACTGGCATACAGAGTGAAAACCATCAGCTGGCATACAGAGTGAAAACCATCAGCTGTCATATGGAGCTAAACCCAAATTCCACAAAATCATCTCAAATGTATAGGCCCAGTAATTGAATTTCAAATAAAAATGTTAAATCACGCCTCTGTTTTCACTATTTAGCAACAATAATGTCCCTGTCCTCAAACTAAAGTAAATGTTAAATTCAGTTCAGTCCCAAAATCAGTTTAAAAAATCCCAAAATAAGTTTGGATTTTACCTGTTCAGTTGTTAGTCTTTGTAAATATGCCGCTTCCAAGAGAACTCAGAGACTCGGAACATCTGAGTAAAAATGTGCACACATTTTTTTGGTAGAGCTTTCTATTGATCGATTCTGATATTTTAAACTCGGGCCTCATCTTTCTACAACGAGTTCTCAAATTGGAAATGTCATTGTTTCCGAGTTGTCTTAAACACAGCCGTAATCCAAAGGAAAATAGTCCACGGATTAAAAAATGTACAAGTAGGCCTTTCCTTCACACTTTGTTTTAGTCCAAAGGAAACCCAACTTTATCATCAATATAATATCCCTTACAATTCATTGAGAACATTCTCAGTTGTATGTAGTGATAGAAGTTGGCTTTTAAACTTTAATCAGTTTCCTAGTTACCAAACATGTCTTACACATAGAGACAGTTAGAGGACACAACATTTTATTAGTCCATTATGGCATCTGTGAGAGCATGGGCAGCACCATTGAGACCATCTCCATTTTAAAGTAGTCAATGTCCTTCCTCTACTAGTTCTATGAATTGGTAAACAAACTGAAAGGGTGCACACTGCCACCTGGAGTGTGTTGTTTGAAGAGGTATAAAACCAGATTGGCATTTTACTGCCACATGCAATTATGGACATTTTGCTCACAATTTTAATTCATTGGCTGATCCCTTCTGATGACCTGGATCAAATGATGTGATCCTTCCTTGACCATTAGGAAGTTCCACCCAGTTGACTACTTCAAAATGGTGAAAGTACTCAATTGTGCTGCCCATGCTAAAGTTCGCTATCATTCTCTATGGTCTGACCACATAAATCAGTCCAAGATGTGCTTCCTTCTTTCTGACACACCCACTTCCTATTTCACTCAAACCAGGAAGAAATGAGTGTGGCTGGGGAGTGACCGGGGTTGAGCCGTCTGCCTATACACGTCTCAAGAAACCATAACCTTGTGGGTGACAAAGTGTAATTCTAAGTGCCTTTCTAAGTGTCCTTAAAAGCGATTATTTGGCACAGTAATGTTAGCTTATGGCAGTATGTAACCAATTAACATTAAACCCGTAGGAACTTTTAGTTGTTCTAGAGCTGTTAAACTTGTTCATGCATGAAATAAGTCAACACTAATGAATACAGTATACAGTATAGGCTGTATCTAGTGAAATGGACCAGTATCCTTAAATGTTTAGTAGGTATACTTGCCCTATGTAGCTCAATGTAGGCATATGTAGCTTTGTGTAGCTTTGTTTTGATATGAAAACGGTAATTTTATCTTTCTGCCTGCCAACCCCCCTCTCTCAAAATGATATCAGTTGATGGTGATGAGCAGATACCTTTGTTTAGGTCAACACAGTGAACACTGTTATTAATTAGACTAGCTTTGTGTCTTCCACACCATTGGCTCAACACAGCTGTCTGTAACCAACTAACATTAAACCCTTAGTCTTCAAACCCACAGCTACTTATTGTTGCTCTAGAGCTGTGAAACTTGTTCAAACTTGAAATAAAGTAGTCTCTCTCAACATGAAAAGGAAAATCATGTCTTTAAGAAAGCAAAGCCCTCCATGCCACAAAATATCACTACACAACCTCTCATCACTTGAAAACACCACAACAGAACCTCTCAAATGTAAGTAATAGGATATAGTGTTTTTATTACAACAGTTATGGAAATTTTATGAAATGTGAGTTACAAGTATATGTGTGTGTGTGTGTTAGTGTGTGTGTGATTGTTCACTCTCGTGTGTGCATACATGTGAATGAGTGTGCATGTTTTTGTGCATTGGGACCTGGGCAGTCTAAACACACCACCTCCTAGATTAATACCCTGTTGCTTTGAAAAATAATGGCCATCGTGTCAACGGTCTATTGCTGCTGCTGCTGGTGGTGGGGACTGGGGAAATGGGTCTCTATTGGATCCTGTTGTTTAGCGAGGCCCCGTGCTTTAGCAATGTCAGAGTAGTGGTTGTAAAGTGGCCGAGGGAGGGAGGTCACCCAGCCTCCAGCATTATTAAGCTACTAAAACCCAATTAAAAGCCTTGTGACCCAGAGGGGGCCGGTCATAGCTCTTTCTCTACCCTCACTCCCAAGTGCCTCGCTGGGGCTTCATTTAAGGGAAGATGCAGGGGATTGATCTCCAAGGACGCCTTGGACACACAGAAGAACAACTCTTATGTTATGCATACACACACAAGAATGCAAGTGCACACACAATTGCTTTACCGGCAACAACACCACACGCATAAGTACAACCACTGTGATTGCATCAGCAGCAGCACTGTGTGTGGGAAAGAAGTGTGCATGACAGCAGTGGTAATATGTTAAGGGAACATTCTGGCCACCTAACCTGCAGGAACATACATGAACACACTAATCACACAAACAAACACAGAAGAGAATGACGAATTATATTGAATAAAATATTTAATGAGAATGTATATCCTCTATATGGATGGATATTAAGTTACTTTTATGAACACAGTGCAAGGTGACAGATTCATTGGAAGACATACTGTAGGATACAACATATATAAAGACAATTCTAATCTATAGGATACTATATCAACACAATTCTAATCCATAGGATACTATATAAACCTAATCTATAGTATACGATATAAAGAAAATTCTAAGTTATAGGATACTATATAAACACAATTGTAATATTTTGGATACTATTTAAACACAATTCCAATATTTAGGATACTATTTAAACACAATTCCAATATTTAGGATACTATTTAAACACAATTCCAATATATAGGCAACTATATAAATAGCATCCTTCTATCTAGCCTCTTCTTTGAGAGCTCCCTTGGAGGACCATTAATGCCACATGATGAAAAAGGAAAACACAACTTAAATGGGCCAAATTATCCTTTTTAAAAACTACAAAACACTATTGACACTTAACAGCTGTGTTGTGTCCTGAGCCAAGATCACGACAATCAAATTTTGAGGTATAGGAGGCTTATCCCACTTGCTGAGAGAGAGAGATTGAGAGAAAGAGACACGGAGAGAGAGAGAGAAGCAATTTTGTCCCTGTTTCCCCCTGGCAAGAACTAAAGAAAGCTTAATGAAGAGGGCCTGAAGACATGCCTCGAGGTAAGGGTAGGATAGCTAGCACTAGGCTGGCACTGAAGCACGCTGCTCTAGCTGACAGTTTATATATGCATCCCAAATGGTTCCCTATTTCATATGTTGTACAGTCTTGTGAAATAGATAATTATGGGATTTGGTCAGAAGTTGTGCAGCTATATTGCAGGGTTCCCTAACAGGCGGCCCGCAGGTGATTTTATTTGCCCCCCCCCCATGTTTTTACTGTTGGACATAAAATACTGTAAAAACACCCGCAAATCAGCTCAAAGGGATTTTAATTTGGGACATCTGTTCCAAAGTACACTCCATGAGCAAAACTATGTGGACACCTGCTCGTCGAACATCTCATTCCAAAATCATGGGCATAAGTATGGAGTTGGTCCTCCTTTTGCTGCTATAACAGCCTCCACTCTTCTGGGAAGGCTTTCCACTAGATGTTGGAACATTGCTGCCTGGCTCGCATTAGACCTGGCTCGCAGTCGGTGTTCCAATTCTTCTCATAGGTGTTTGTTGGAGTTCAGGTTAGGGCTCTGTGCAGGCCAGTCAAGTTCTTCCACACCTTTTCTCGACAAACCATTTCTGTAGGGACCTGGCTTTGTGAACAGGGGCATTATGCTGAAACCGGAAAGGGCCTTCTCCAAACTGTTGCCACAAAGTTGGAAGCACAGAATCGTCTAGAATGTCAGTGTTTGCAGTAGCTTTAAGATTTTCCATCAATGGAACTAAGGGGCCTAGCCAGACCCATGAAAAACAGCCCCAAACCATTATTCCTCCTCCAACAAACTTTATGGTTGGCACTATGCATTGGGGCAGGTAGGCATCGCCTGGTATCCCCCAAACCCAGATTAGTCTGTCAGTCTGCCAGATAGGGAAGCGTGATTCATCAGTCCAGGGAAGGTGTTTCCACTACTCCAGAGTCCAATGGCGACGAGCATGACACCACTCCAGCCGACACAGTTGACTGGGTCAGCTTTAGCAGGGCAGAAATTTGACGAACTGACTTGTTGGAAAGGGGAGCTCTCAGTAAGGCCATGCTACTGCCAATGTTTGTCTATGGAGATTTCATGTCTGTGTGCTCGATCTTGTACACCTGGCAGCAACTAGTATGGCTGAAATAGCAGAATCCACTCATTTGAAGGGGTGTCCACATACTTTTGTATATATTGCCTGTGTATACAACTGTGTTCGTGTGATGGGATTAAAGAGTGACCGGGTTTGTGTGTGTGTGTTTGCATATGTATGTATGTGCCTGCCTACGTAAGAGAGGGTGCGTTTGTGTGTGTGTGAGTGTTTGTGTGTGAGGGGGGTCAGGGCAGGGGGCTCCATAGCGCCCGTGGAGAGTGCTCCCTCCAGGGAAGTCTGCAGGCGAGCTTCAGGACAACAGCAACATGCTATCACCGCCCCGCCGAGACACAGGCAGCCACCGCTATACTGAGAGCACTGCTGATGTTATATTTATAGCCCTCCATTAAAAGTTAAACCTCTCTCTGATAACCGGTTCATAGCCTAACACAATGAGAGGAAAAGTTCACTTCCCTATATGCGTCTTTGGGCATGTTTTTTCTTGTCTCTTTTCTCATTCTGTATTTACTATTCTACAGTAAGTAAATCCTTGTGGGGTGGACAAAGTAGACTAGTAAGTAACATTAGATAGATAGAGACAGACAGACAATAGATGTTTTAATTTAGTCACATGCACAAATGTAGCTGCAGCATACAGTGAAATTATTAAGCTCCGAGCTCCAACAGTGCAGGTGCTAATGAAACTAAATACAAATAATATATAATGGCGCAGCGGTCTAAGGGATCGTACCACAGGCTGTAGTGACGCCACAACACTGCCTGTGTCACAACCGGCCGCGACCCGGAGTTCCATTGGCCAGCACACAATTGGCCCAGAGTCGTTCGGGCCAATATTTTTATTTATTTTTTATTTAGGGGTGGATGAGCTTTAATGTTGCGGATAGATTGTTGTTTCCATCAATGTAATTAATTGTCTGCGTAATTTCCAATTCCCCATATATTTTGGGGGTAAATACACTACCGTTCAAAAGTTTTGGGTCACTTAGAAATGTCCTTGTTTTTGAAAGAAACACTTGCAATATACAGCTCCTGACCAGCTCCTTGGAGATGTGTTCTGACCGTCTCCATGGTGGCCCCGTTGATGAGAATGGGGTGTGTCCAACCTGGTTCTTCCTGAAGTCCACAATCAGCTCCTTTGTTTAGCTGACGTTGAGGGAGAGGTTGTTTACCTGGCACCACACTGTCAGAGTGCCAACCTGTAGACCATCTCGTCGTTGTTGGTAATCAGGCCTACTACTGTTGTGACGTCAGGGAACTTGATGACTAACACACAAGTACACAGGGAACAATGAGAGGAGAATATATCTACTATAGTTCTGTCCTTCTGTTTATTTCAATAAGCATCTCTTCTATATTTCCCCATGTGGGTTGAATGGAGGAAAAGCTATGCAGCCAGAGTAGTTAAGAGGATGAAACGACAACACAGAGTGAGCTCAGAGAAGTCCTGGAGCTGTCTAGGCTAATGCCTTTTAAAAACACTAGTATGTCACTAACCTCAGTAGGTACACAACATCAACTGTATGGTGTAGCACACTGCAATCAGTCCCACTGAGGCTGCCCGTCTGAGAAGATAGTATGTGACTGCTAGGGTGGGCAGGGCAGCCTGATTAGACAGGCTTTCATCCTATGTGGCAGCAACATTAACAAATCAACTTCATTACAAGGCTTGGTGCCTGTATGGCGGCGGTGTCCGTGTCAGACTGCCGCTAAAACGGAAAGACACACAAGTCACAATTAATCACAAGCAAAGCCACGCCAATGATGACTTTACAAGTAAACTCCCGAACATTAACATGTGCCTACACACACACACTCCTCTAAAGAGACAGACGGAACTGCAGCCTTGTGTCTATCCGCAGAGGGCAAATACAACACGCGTTTACCATCAGAGCGCACGCACACACACATTACGCGGTACGGTAAGGAATATCATATCATTTAAAATTCATATTGATTCTGTTAATGAATTTCTAATATTTTTGGGGGTCTGAACAGATGAAGAGGAATACATCCTCTGTGTGTAATTAACATTTCTCTCCTTCCTCTCTCCACAGGTTTGCTCTGGCTGTTCAACTGGGTCACACTCTTTATGTGTGTGTAAGTGTGTGTCCATATACAACAGTATGTCAGTGTTATACTGTATATTTATGTTTGTGTGCATGTGCATATGTTCAATCGTAGTGTGTGTGTGTGTGTGTTCTACATGAAGCCTGTGTCCCTTTTCCCCCAGGATGTCCCTCCTCCCTCGTCTTAATGAAGTCCCAGGGAAAGAAGGGAGGAGAGGAGAGGCCTGGTTGTTTTTCTCCTGGTCTTCTTTTGGGCCACAGCCTGAGTATCCAATTACCACCGACCTCGAGCCCCATAAGGTGGCTAAACTAATACTGCCACTGTCCAGGGGGTTGGATGGTTGGTCGGGGACCGAGGTAGTAGGCTGAGTTCCAAATGGCTCCTTATTTCCTATGGAGCTGCTTTAGCTGGTAAAAAGTAGTGCACTATGTAGAAAATAGGTGCCATTTGGGACGCAGAGGCTCTCAGAGGGTCCATCGTTTAGCCAGAGAGGCCAGGGGGCGCTCATTACCGTGGGACACTGATCATTTAAGAGGTGCTCTGCCATTCTCCATTCCATTTCCCCCTGACCCTTCATTCATTCATGCTAAAAGAGAACAACACAGGGTTATTAATCCAAGAAGGAGGGAGGGAAGTATACACACATGCAAACAGAGCCCGTTATCCTTTTTGTGGACCTGCATGTAGGTCAGAGACTGGCGTGGTGTGTGATTGTTTGTGTGTGTGTGTGTGTGTGTGTGTGTGTGTGTGTGTGTGTGTGTGTGTGTGTGTGTGTGTGTGTGTGTGTGTGTGTGTGTGTGTGTGTGTGTGTGTGTGTGTGTGTGTGTGTGTGTGTGTAGGGGACAGGGAGGACAGGCGGGGAGTGGTCGGGAATCCCAGGGTAATGCCAGGGGGACGCAGGAGTCCCTCAATCCCTGCTTCATTAAAACCAAATAAAACACTGAGGCCATTTATCTCTTTTCCTCCAAAGCGATAAACACAAATAAATTCACCCCCTCCTTTCTTTCTTCTCCTCTCCTCTAGTCTCCACTGCTCTTCTCTCCGCTTCTCTTCCATCAACTGAGCCTCACCCCTATGAAAAACATCACGGAACGAGAGAGAGAGTAAGAGAGAGAGGGAGAGAGAGGGAGAGAAAAAGAGAAGAAAAGAGAGCGAGAAGGAGGAAGTACAGTAGTGACCTGCACCTTTTTCTTTAATACCCAGGTGACATTAAATCAATCTCTCTGTTCTAATTGGTCAGTGGCAGTTCCTTTCTTCTCATGTAAATAATATAACGGCATCCTATCATCCTATGCACAGATGATTTAGTGCAGCAGAGGGTGACAGAAGGGAGTGAGGGAGAAGAAAGGGAGAGCAAGGGGGGAGGTAGAGGGTATTTAGTGAAGGAGGTAAGGGGCTTAGGAGGTAATCGGGGGATGGTAGTGTGTGTGGGAAAGATGAGGGAGGAGGTGAAGGGGTGAAGGGGTGAGGGGTTGTCTCTCAGAAGCTTGCAGTAGAGGCCATTGTGCCTGTTATTCATTGGATTACAATTAGCCAGATTTAACCCTATTAATGAAGTCTGTGTTAAGATGATGGCCCTTACCATGGGTGGGGACACCCCTTTCTGTACGACACACACAGACGCACGCACGCACGCACGCACGCACGCACGCACGCACGCACGCACGCACGCACACACCTCCAATGAGCTTAGTTAATGCTCCCCAGATAGGACAGGGATTGTGGGGGGGGGGGGGTTAGGCTACAAGTCTTCGTAATGGAGGCATTTTACACACTTTACACAGGTCATAGTAAACCACTTCATAAGACATAACCCCCACCCCACCCACTACTTACTTCATCTGTGCTACTCTCTGAGTCACACCATCATTCATATCCCAGTCTAGTAGTACATTAAGCTGTAAAAAAAAAATACAATCTGAATATATGAATTAAAATCAAACTCATGCTCAACCACAGCCCTGTAAAATACCTATTGTCCTGTCTTACCCTCGGAAAGAAAAAAATACCTATTGTCCTGTCTTACCCTCGGAAAGAAAAAAATACCTATTGTCCTGTCTTACCCTCAGAAAGAAAAAATACATATTGTCCTGTCTTACCCTCGGAAAGAAAAATACCTATTGTCCTGTCTTACCCTCGGAAAGAAAAAATACCTATTGTCCTGTCTTACCCTCCGAAAGAAAAAATACCTATTGTCCTGTCTTACCCTCGGAAAGAAAAATACCTATTGTCCTGTCTTACCCTCGGAAAGAAAAAATACCTATTGTCCTGTCTTACCCTCAGAAAGAAAAATAACATATTGTCCTGTCTTACCCTCAGAAAGAAAAAATACCTATTGTGCTGTCTTACCCTCGGAAAGAAAACATACCTATTGTGCTGTCTTACCCTCGGAAAGAAAAATAACATATTGTCCTGTTTTACCCTCAAAAAGAAAAATAACATATTGTCCTGTCTTACCCTCAGAGAGAAAAATAACATATTGTCCTGTCTTACCCTCAGAAAGAAAAAATACCTATTGTCCTGTCTTACCCTCGGAAAGAAAAATACCTATTGTCCTGTCTTACCCTCAGAAAGAAAAATAACATATTGTCCTGTCTTACCCTCAGAAAGAAAAAATACCTATTGTCCTGTCTTACCCTCAGAGAGAAAAATAACATATTGTCCTGTCTTACCATCACAGCAAAAGCAAACGTGCATCCCGTTCTATGTTATTTTTCAGCAGAAATCCAATTCCATACCTCATCTGATCTCTCACCAGGTACACATCATCTTAATGTTGTGTTTTGAGACACCCCTCATCTGATCTCTCACCAGGTACACATCATCTTAATATTGTGTTTTGAGACACTCCTCATCTGATCTCTCACCAGGTACACATCATCTTAATGTTGTGTTTTGAGACACCACTCATCTGATCTCTCACCAGGTACACATCATCTTAATGTTGTGTTTTGAGACACCCCTCATCTGATCTCTCACCAGGTACACATCATCTTAATATTGTGTTTTGAGACACCCCTCATCTGATCTCTCACCAGGTACACATCATCTTAATGTTGTGTTTTGAGACACCCCTCATCTGATCTCTCACCAGGTACACATCATCTTAATGTTGTGTTTTCGGTTTCCTGTGGTTTGATGTGGAGAGGTTTCTGTAAATGGTTTCCAAGGGGACCGTAACCACAGCTGGGTCACAGGGTCTGTGTTAGTGGTAGAGAATGGAAGAGAGTGGTAGGGAGGGATAGAGTGGTAGGAAGGGGTAGAGAGGGTGAGAGGACCTTAGGGCAGTGGTTCTAACCGATGAGTTTCCCCTGTGAATTAAGGACTGTTTGACTGCGCCATAGTGAGAAAGTAAGGTACACAAATACTAATAGATGACACACAAAAATGTGAGTTTAAATCAGTAAGTGATTTACAGAATATAAGAATAACATCAATGTCTATCCATTCACTGTGTTTTACACAAAAACTATTAAATAAATTACACATAGCCTATTCATCAGTGTATCTCTGGTTCAGCAGAGGAGGGGTTAGAAGAGGAGAGGACAAGAGGAGAAGACAGGAGGGGAGGAGGGGTGAGAAGAAGAGAAGACAGGAGAGGAGGAGTGAGAAGAGGAGAGGAGGAGAGGAGGGGTGAGAAGAAGAGAAGACAGGAGGAGAGGAGCGGTGAGAAGAAGAGAAGACAAATCAAATCAAATCACATTTAATTTGTCACATACACATGGTTAGCAGATGTTAATGCGAGTGTAGCGAAATGCTTGTGCTTCTAGTTCCGACAATGCAGTGACAACCAACAAGTAATGTAACTAACAATTCCAAAACTACTGTCTTATACACAGTGTAAGGGGATAAGGAATATATACATAAGGATATATGAATGAGTGATGGTACAGAGCAGCATACAGTAGATGGTATCGAGTACAGTATGTACATATGAGATGAGTGTGTAGACAAAGTAAACAAAGTGGCATAGTTAAAGTGGCTAGTGATACATGTATTACATAGGGATGCAGTCAATGACGTAGAGTACAGTATATACATATGCATATGAGATGAATAATGTAGGGTAAGTAACATTATATAAGGTAGCATTGTTTAAAGTGGCTAGTGATATATTTACATAATTTCCCATTATTAAAATGGCTGGAGTTGGGTCAGTGTCAATGACAGTGTGTTGGCAGCAGCCACACAATGTTAGTAGTGGCTGTTTAACAGTCTGATGGCCTTGAGATAGAAGCTGTTTTTCAGTCTCTCGGTCCCAGATTTGATGCACCTGTACTGACCTCGCCTTCTGGATGATAGCGGGGTGAACAGGCAGTGGTTCGGGTGGTTGATGTCCTTGATGATCTTTATGGCCTTCCTGTAACATCGGGTGGTGTAGGTGTCCTGGAGGGCAGGTAGTTTGCCCCCGGTGATGCGTTGTGCAGTCCTCACTACCCTCTGGAGAGCCTTACGGTTGAGGGCGGAGCAGTTGCCGTACCAGGCGGTGATACAGCCCGCCAGGATGCTCTCGATTGTGCATCTGTAGAAGTTTGTGAGTGCTTTTGGTGACAAGCCGAAATTCTTCAGCCTCCTGAGGTTGAATAGGCGCTGCTGCGCCTTCTTCACGACGCTGTCAGTGTGAGTGGACCAATTCAGTTTGTCTGTGATGTGTATGCCGAGGAACTTAAAACTAGCTACCCTCTCCACTACTGTTCCATCGATGTGGATAGGGGGTGTTCCCTCTGCTGTTTCCTGAAGTCCACAATCATCTCCTTAGTTTTGTTGACGTTGAGTGTGAGGTTATTTTCCTGACACCACACTCCGAGGGCCCTCACCTCCTCCCTGTAGGCCGTCTCGTCGTTGTTGGTAATCAAGCCTACCACTGTTGTGTCGTCCGCAAACTTGATGATTGAGTTGGAGGCGTGCGTGGCCACGCAGTCGTGTGTGAACAGGGAGTACAGGAGAGGGCTCAGAACGCACCCTTGTGGGGCCCCGTGTTGAGGATCAGCGGGGAGGAGATGTTGTTGCCTACCCTCACCACCTGGGGGCGGCCCGTCAGGAAGTCCAGTACCCAGTTGCACAGGGCGGGGTCGAGACCCAGGGTCTCGAGCTTGATGACGAGCTTGGAGGGTACTATGGTGTTGAATGCCGAGCTGTAGTCGATGAACAGCATTCTCACATAGGTATTCCTCTTGTCCAGGTGGGTTAGGGCAGTGTGCAGTGTGGTTGAGATTGCATCGTCTGTGGACCTATTTGGGCGGTAAGCAAATTGGAGTGGGTCTAGGGTGTCAGGTAGGGTGGAGGTGATATGGTCCTTGACTAGTCTCTCAAAGCACTTCATGATGACGGAAGTGAGTGCTACGGGGCGGTAGTCGTTTAGCTCAGTTACCTTAGCTTTCTTGGGAACAGGAACAATGGTGGCCCTCTTGAAGCATGTGGGAACAGCAGACTGGTATAGGGATTGATTGAATATGTCCGTAAACACACCGGCCAGCTGGTCTGCGCATGCTCTGAGGGCGCGGCTGGGGATGCCGTCTGGGCCTGCAGCCTTGCGAGGTTAACACGTTTAAATGTCTTACTCACCTCGGCTGCAGTGAAGGAGAGACCGCATGTTTTCATTGCAGGCCGTGTCAGTGGCACTGTATTGTCCTCAAAGCGGGCAAAAGTTATTTAGTCTGCCTGGGAGCAAGACATCCTGGTCCGTGACTGGGCTGGGTTTCTTCTTGTAGTCCGTGATTGACTGTAGACCCTGCCACATGCCTCTTGTGTCTGAGCCATTGAATTGAGATTCCACTTTGTCTCTGTACTGACGCTTAGCTTGTTTAATAGCCTTGCGGAGGAATAGCTGCATTGTTTATATTCGGACATGTTACCAGACACCTTGCCCTGATTAAAAGCAGTGGTTCGCGCTTTCAGTTTCACGCGAATGCTGCCATCAATCCACGGTTTCTGGTTTGGGAATGTTTTTATCGTTGCTATGGGAACGACATCTTCGACGCACGTTCTAATGAACTCGCACACCGAATCAGCGTATTCGTCAATATTTCCATCTGACGCAATACGAAACATGTCCCAGTCCACGTGATGGAAGCAGTCTTGGAGTGTAGAGTCAGCTTGGTCTGACCAGCGTTGGACAGACCTCAGCGTGGGAGCCTCTTGTTTTAATTTCTGCCTGTAGGCAGGGATCAGCAAAATGGAGTCGTGGTCAGCTTTCCCGAAAGGGGGGTGGGGCAGGGCCTTATATGCGTCGCGGAAGTTAGAGTAACAATGATCCAAGGTTTTACCACCCCTGGTTGCGCAATCGATATGCTGATAAAATTTAGGGAGTCTTGTTTTCAGATTAGCTTTGTTAAAATCCCCAGCTACAATGAATGCAGCCTCCGGATAAATGGTTCCCAGTTTGCAAAGAGTTAAATAAAGTTTGTTCAGAGCCATCGATGTGTCTGCTTGTGGGGGGATATATACGGCTGTGATTATAATCGAAGAGAATTCTCTTGGAAGATAATGCGGTCTACATTTGATTGTGAGGAATTCTAAATCAGGTGAAAAGAAGGATTTGAGTTCCTGTATGTTTCCTTCATCACACCATGTCCCGTTAGTCATGAGGCATACGCCCCCGCCACTCTTCTTACCAGAGAGATGTATGTTTCTGTCGGCGCGATGCGTAGAGAAACCCGTTGGCTGCACCGCCCTGGATAGCGTCTTCCCAGTAAGCCATGTTTCCGTGAAGCAGAGAACGTTGCAGTCTCTGATGTCCCTCTGGAATGCCACCCTTGCTCGGATTTCGTCAACCTTGTTGTCGAGAGACTGGACATTGGCAAGAAGAATGCTGGGAAGTGGTGCGCGATGTGCCCTTTTTCGGAAAGATGTGCCCTTTTTCTCTCTCGGAGGACCTGAGCCCTAGGACCATGCCCCAGGACTACCTGACATGATGGCTCCTTGCTGTCCCCAGTCCACCTGGCCATGCTGCTGCTCCAGTTTCAACTGACCTGAGCCCTAGGACCATGCCCCAGGACTACCTGACATGATGACTCCTTGCTGTCCCCAGTCCACCTGGCCATGCTGCTGCTCCAGTTTCAACTGTCCTGCCTTACTATTATTTGTCCATGCTGGTCATTTATGAACATTTGAACATCTTGGCCATGTTCTGTTATAATCTCCCCCCGGCACAGCCAGAAGAGGACTGGCCACCCCACATATGCTCTCTCTAATTCTCTCTTTCTTTCTCTCTCTCGGAGGACCTGAGCCCAAGGACCGTGCCCCAGGACGACCTGACATGATGACTCCTTGCTGTCCCCAGTCCACCTGACTGTGCTGCTGCTCCAGTTTCAACTGTTCTACCTTGTTATTATTCGACCATGCTGGTCATTTATGAACATTTGAACATCTTGGCCATGTTCTGTTATAATCTCCACCTGGCACAGCCAGAAGAGGACTGGTCACCCCACATAGCCTGGTTCCTCTCTAGGTTTCTTCCTAGGTTTTGGCCTTTCTAGGGAGTTTTTCCTAGCCACCGTGCTTCTACACCTGCATTGCTTGCTGTTTGGGGTTTTAGGCTGGGTTTCTGTACAGCACTTTGAGATATCAGCTGATGTACGAAGGGCTATATAAATAAAATTTGATTGATTGAAATTTGATTGAAGACAGGAGAAGAGGAGGGGTGAGAAGAGGAGAGGACAGGACAGGAGGAGAGGAAGGGTGGGAAGAGAGGACAGGAGGAGTGAGAAGAGGAGAGGAGGGGTGACAAGAGGAGAAGAAAGGAGCAGAGGAGGGGTGACAAGAGGAGAGGTGAGAAGAGGAGAGGAGGGATGAGAAGACAGGAGGAAAGGAGGGGTGATAAGAGAGGACAGGAGGAGTGAGAAGAGGAGAGGAGACAAGAGGAGAAGACATGAGCAGAGGAGGGGTGGGAAGAGGAGAGGAGGGGAGGGGTGGGAAGAGGAGAGGAGGGGAGGGGTGAGAAGAGGAGAGGAGATGTGACAAGAGGAGAAGACAGGAGCAGAGGAGGGGTGGGAAAAGGAGAGGAGGGGTGAGAAGAGAAGACCGGGGGAGAGGAGGGGTGAGAAGAGAAGACAGGAAGAGAGGAGAGGACAGGAGAAGGTGAGAAGAGGAGTGGAGGGGTGAGAAGCAGGAGTCCTTTGGACTTGAACTTCAAATTGACCCTTGATCCCCCTCCAGCTCAGATATCAAAACACAGTGCCATCTGGCCCTGACACACACACAAACACACTCACACAGAAGGACAGACATACACACAGAGTTAACGGGGGGCTGGGGAGCACAGGGGTTAATATCATAAGGTTAGGCAGTGGAATAGAGACCGCAATTATCTTCAATTCCAAGACAGAAAATCCTATTATTTGATGGTGAGTCTAACAGATGGACAAGCCAGCCACATCCTCTCATCCCATTCCTGAGCAAGCCAATCTGGAGGCCAGGGGCGAGGAGGGCGGAGAGGGGAGAGGGAGGAGGACCGGAGGGTGGGACACAATGGAACACAATGGTGGGAGAGGGCAGAAGGGGCAACTAGGTAGTGTGGTCGTTTTAGGTGGCAGGTGGAGAGGGGAGGGTGTGCCCATGAAACCTGAGATTTAGAGGGTCGTCCCTTCTCGCCCCTCGGCCACAATGAGAAGCAGGGCTGTTTGAAGAGCTCAGCTGTTGGGAAGTGAGATGACAGATGAAGATATCTACTCCCTGGGAACAGCAGGGGAGAGGGAGGAAAGGGAGAGAGAACATATTCCTTTTATTTATTGTAGTGAAGACATTTGGAATATTGTACCATATTTAAGAACATTTTACATTTAAATATTACAGTATGAATAACAGACAAAGTGGAAGAGGACAAAAATCAGGGCCTACAGTATAGAGCAAAAACTGTTAAGAGGTGTACATCACACACAATCCCAGAGTCTCTCTGCACACCAAGGTCTTTTCCATTTAGACAGAGAGTTGAGTGTGGATTCAGTAGTGCTGAGTTACTATCAGACCCAGGAGAGCAGCTTTACAGGACAGGAACCAGAAAGAAAATAATTGTAATTACAATCTATCGGGAACATCAAAATGTTGTATCTCCCAGTTTAAATGGAAAGTGGGACAAATCAAACACCTGCACTGAGGCAGACAGTGAATACATCAACACGAATGGTGTCATGGATACATTGTAAGGCTTTGTTTGTAGCTTGTTTTTTTAAAAGTTGTACATTCGGTTTACCAGTGAGACATATCATATGTCAATTAAATTTACTCGGTGAGGCTGATGAAAAAGTCATATTTGCCATCTACTCTCTTCCCCAACAAATCCACAGCCAGATACAGTATATACCACTTCAACATAAAGGGACATTTCCCCAGGAAAGCCAATGGCTTACAGGTAGACAGATGTTCCTCCTCAGACCACAGACTGACCACAGACTGGTTGTCCCAGACCCTGAACAGCCTACAGGATACTGCAACAATGTTCTGTGGCCCATGTGTGGGGACATTGCCCTGGGCAACCCACCAGGCCTCTGTTCAGTCAACGAGAACAAGTGCCCCAATGGACCATGTCTTCCACACCCTCCAACACCATCACCCACAGCACTCACTCTCCAGTCAGAGGGACAATGGCCTGGGGCCAGTCTACCAGCCGGACCCTGTCGCCCCTCCCAGACATCCAGGAAAATAAAACAGCAACCAACTCTCTGGACTCAACACACAGTGGCTTGCGAAAGTATTCACCCCCCTTGGCATTGTCCTATTTTGTTGCCTTACAACCTGGAATTAAAATGGATATATTGGGGGTTTGTATAATTATTTACACAACATCCCTACCACTTTGAGGACGCAAAATATTTTTTATTGAGAAACAAATAAGAAATAACAAAAAAAAAACTGAAAACTTGAGAATGCATAACTATCCCCCCCCCCCAATACTTTGTAGAGCCACCTTTTGCAGCAATTACAACTGCAAGTCTCTTGGGGTATGTCTCTATAAGCTTGGCACATCTAGACACTGGGATGTTTGCCAATTCTTCAAGGAAAAACTGCTCCAGCTCCTTCAAGTTGGATGGGTTCCACTGGTGTACAACAAACTTTAAGTCATACCACAGATTCTCAATTGGATTGAGGTCTGGGCTTTGATTTGGCCATTCCAATACATTTAAATGTTTGACCAGTTTCCCAGTCCCTGCCGCTAAAAAACATGTTGTTGTTGTTGTTGGGTTTGCACCAGACATAGCGTTTCCTTGATGTCCAAAAAGCTACATTTTTGTCTCATCTGACCAGAGTCTCACACATGCCTTTTGGCGAACACCAAATGTGTTTGCTTATATCTTTCTTTAAGCAATGGCTTTATTTTAGACCACTCTTCCATAAAGCCCAGCTCTGTGGAGTGTATGGCTTAATGTGGTCCTATGGACAGATACTACAATCTCCGCTGTGGAGATTTTCAGCTCCTTCAGTGTTATCTGTGGTCTCTTTGTTGCCTCTCTGATTAAAGTCCTCCTTGCATGGTCTGTGAGTTTGGTGGGCGGCCCTCTCTTGGCAGGTTTGTTGTGGTGCCATATTCTTTCCATTTTTTAAATAACGAATTTAATGGTGGATGTTCAAAGTTTCTGATATTTTTTATAACCCAACCCTGATCTGTACTTATCCACAACTTTGTCCCTGACCTGTTTGGAGAGCTCCTTGGTCATCATGGTGCCACTTGCTTGGTGGTGCCACTTGCTTAGTGGTGTTGCAGAGTCTGGGGCCTTTCAGAACAGGTGTATATATACTGAGATCATGTGACAGATCATGTGACACTTAAATAAAGTCCACCAGGGGGCAATCTAACTAATTATGTGACTTCTGAAGGTAATTGGTTGCACCAGACCTTATTTAGGGGCTTCATAGCAAAGAGGGTGAAAACATATGCACACACCACTTTTCCCTTATTCATCGTTTTAAAGTACTTTTTCCATTTCACCAATTTGGTCTATTCTGTATGTCCATTACATGAAATCCAAATTTTAAAAAATATTTAAAATACAGGTTGTAATGCAACAAAAAGGAAAAACGCCAAGGGGGATTAATACTTTTGCAAGGCACTGTAGGGATGAGGTAGCTAGGACAAGCCTGGGCAACAGGTAGGGAGGAAGGAGCAGCTGGGGGGGTGGAGGACCAGAGAGGCAAGAGGTAGGGAGGAAGGAGCAGCTGGGGGGGTGGGGGACCAGAGAGGCAAGAGGTAGGGAGGAAGGAGCAGCTGGGGGGTGGGGGACCAGAGAGGGCAAGAGGGAGGGAGGAAGGATCAGCTGGGGGGTGGGGGACCAGAGGGCAAGGGGTAGGGAGGAAGGAGCAGCTGGGGGTGGGGGTGGGGGAAGGACCAGAGACTGCAAGAGGTAGGGAGGATGGAGCATCTGGGGGGGTGGGGGACCAGAGAGGGCAAGGGGTAGGGAGGAAGGAGCTGCTGGGGAGCTGCTGGGGGACCAGAGAGGCAAGAGGAAGGAGCAGCTGGGGGGGGGGATCAGAGAGGCAAGAGGTAGGGAAGAAGGAGCAGCTGGGGGTGGGGGACCAGAGACTGCAAGAGGTAGGGAGGAAGGAGCAGCTGGGGGGGGGGGGACCAGAGAGGCAAGAGGTAGGGTTGAAGGAGCAGCTGGGGGGGTGGGGGACCAGAGACTGCAAGAGGTAGGGAGGAAGGAGCAGCTGGGGGGGTGGGGGACCAGAGAGGCAAGAGGTAGGGAGGAAGGAGCAGCTGGGGGGTGGGGGACCAGAGAGGCAAGAGGTAGGGAGGAAGGAGCACCTGAGGGGGTGGGGGACCAGAGAGGCAAGAGGTAGGGAGGAAGGAGCAGCTGGGGGACCAGAGAGGCAAGAGGAAGGGTTGAAGGAGCAGCTGGGGGGGGTGGGGGGCCAGAGACTGCAAGAGGTAGGGGGGAAGGAGCAGCTGGGGGGGGGGGACCAGAGAGGCAAGAGGTAGGGAGGAAGGAGCAGCTGGGGGGGGGTGGGGGACCAGAGAGGCAAGAGGTAGGGAGGAAGGAGCACCTGAGGGGGTGGGGGGTAGGGAGGAAGGAGCAGCTGTGGGGGTGGGGGGACCAGAGGCAAGAGGTAGGGAGGAAGGAGCACCTGAGGGGGTGGGGGACCAGAGAGGCAAGAGGTAGGGAGGAAGGAGCAGCTGGGGGGGTGGGGGACCAGAGAGGCAAGAGGTAGGGAGGAAGGAGCAGCTGGGGGGTGGGGACCAGAGAGGCAAGAGGTAGGGAGGAAGGAGCAGCTGGGGTGTGGGGGACCAGAGAGGGCAAGAGGTAGGGAGGAAGGACCAGCTGGGGGGGGGGGACTAGAGAGGGCTACAGGTAGGGAGGAAGGAGCAGGTGGGGGGTGGGGGACCAGAGAGGCAAGAGGTAGGGAGGAAGGAGCAGCTGGGGGGGTGGGGACCAGAGACTGCAAGAGGTAGGGAGGAAGGAGCAGCTGGGGGGTGGGGGACCAGAGAGGCAAGAGGTAGGGAGGAAGGAGCAGCTGGGGGGACCAGAGAGGGCAACAGGTAGGGAGGAAGGAGCAGCAGGGGGTGGGGGACCAGAGAGGCAAGAGGATGTATGGAGGCTTGAGAAGTCAGCTCAGGGCATATTTTGAGGAAAAAATTACATCGATTGGCAAAAAATGCTAATCAGCATCATGTAAATTCATGAGGCATATATGAGGCCCTGTCTACTGTAACACATAGGAGTCAACAACCCTCCCTCTCTGATTATCAACTAATAGGTGCTCCACATCCAACATGTAAATAAGTGAATGAATATGTTCACATAGGTTTATTTCCCCTTAATGGTGGTCCCAGCATGTTGGCCATTAGACACTGTGACCTAATTTAAGAGTCATTGCTCACACATTGCGTTAGCATCATCTGGGCTTTGTGGCAGCATCACAAATAGCACCCTATTACCTATGTAGTGCACTAGCTGGGGCCTGATCAAAAGTAGTGTACTCAACAGGGAATAGGGTCTATTTTGGACACATTCTATCCCCACCGCCTCTTCTTCACGCTGCTCCTACCTCTGTCGCCACTGAATGACAACGAAGGAGTTGGGCATAATGTGAGTTTGAACGTCCTCTTTAGGACCCCTTCAGAATTCATTAAAGCTCCAGCCAACACTTCATTATCAAGACGTCTCTGTCTCCCTCTCTCTCCCTTTCTCTCTTAGTGTGTGTGATACGTGTCTGTCTCCCTCTCTCTCCCTTTCTCTCTTAGTGTGTGTGATACGTGTCTGTGTCCCTCTCTCCCTTTCTCTCTTAGTGTGTGTGATACGTGTCTGTCTCCCTCTCTCTCCCTTTCTCTCTTAGTGTGTGTGATACGTGTCTGTCTCCCTCTCTCTCCCTTTCTCTCTTAGTGTGTGTGATACGTGTCTGTGTCCCTCTCTCTCCCTTTCTCTCTTAGTGTGTGTGATACGTGTCTGTCTCCCTCTCTCTCCCTTTCTCTCTTAGTGTGTGTGATACGTGTCTGTGTCCCTCTCTCCCTTTCTCTCTGTGTCCCTCTCTCTCCCTTTCTCTCTTAGTGTGTGTGATACGTGTCTGTCTCCCTCTCTCTCCCTTTCTCTCTTAGTGTGTGTGATACGTGTCTGTGTCCCTCTCTCTCCCTTTCTCTCTTAGTGTGTGTGATACGTGTCTGTCTCCCTCTCTCTCCCTTTCTCTCTTAGTGTGTGTGATACGTGTCTGTCTCCCTCTCTCTCCCTTTCTCTCTTAGTGTGTGTGATACGTGTCTGTCTCCCTCTCTCTCCCTTTCTCTCTTAGTGTGTGTGATACGTGTCTGTGTCCCTCTCTCTCCCTTTCTCTCTTAGTGTGTGTGATACGTGTCTGTGTCCCTCTCTCTCCCTTTCTCTCTTAGTGTGTGTGATACGTGTCTGTCTCCCTCTCTCTCCCTTTCTCTCTTAGTGTGTGTGATACGTGTCTGTGTCCCTCTCTCTCCCTTTCTCTCTGTGTCCCTCTCTCTCCCTTTCTCTCTTAGTGTGTGTGATATGTGTCTGTGTCCCTCTCTCTCCCTTTCTCTCTTAGTGTGTGTGATACGTGTCTGTCTCCCTCTCTCTCCCTTTCTCTCTTAGTGTGTGTGATACGTGTCTGTGTCCCTCTCTCTCCCTTTCTCTCTTAGTGTGTGTGATACGTGTCTGTCTCCCTCTCTCTCTTTCTCTCTTAGTGCCCAATACGTGATGTGTCCCTCCTCCCCTTTCTCTTAGTGTGTGATACGTGTCTGTCTCCCTCTCTCTCTCTCCCTTTCTCTTTAGTGTGTGTGATACGTGTCTGTCTCCCTCTCTCCCTTTCTCTTTAGTGTGTTCATACGTGTCTGTGTCCCTCTCTCTCCCTTTCTCTTTAGTGTGTGATATGTGTCTGTCTCCTCTCTCTCCTTTCTCTCTTAGTGTGTTGATACGTGTCTGTCTCCCTCTCTCTCCTTTCTCTCTTAGTGTGTGTGATACGTGTCTGTGTCCCTCTCTCTCCCTTTCTCTCTGTGTCCCTCTCTCTCCCTTTCTCTCTTAGTGTGTGTGATATGTGTCTGTGTCCCTCTCAAATCCCTTTCTCTCTTAGTGTGTGTGATACGTGTCTGTCTCCCTCTCTCCCTTTCTCTCTTAGTGTGTGTGATACATGTCTGTCTCCCTCTCTCCCTTTCTCTCTTAGTGTGTGTGATACGTGTCTGTCTCCCTCTCTCTCCCTTTCTCTCTTAGTGTGTGTGATACGTGTCTGTGTCCCTCTCTCCCTTTCTCTCTAGTGTGTGTGATACGTGTCTGTGTCCCTCTCTCTCCCTTTCTCTCTTAGTGTGTGTGATACGTGTCTGTCTCCCTCTCTCTCCCTTTCTCTCTTAGTGTGTGTGATACGTGTCTGTCTCCCTCTCTCTCCCTTTCTCTCTTAGTGTGTGTGATACGTGTCTGTCTCCCTCTCTCTCCCTTTCTCTCTTAGTGTGTGTGATACGTGTCTGTGTCCCTCTCTCTCCCTTTCTCTCTTAGTGTGTGTGATACGTGTCTGTCTCCCTCTCTCTCCCTTTCTCTCTTAGTGTGTGTGATACGTGTCTGTGTCCCTCTCTCTCCCTTTCTCTCTTAGTGTGTGTGATACGTGTCTGTGTCCCTCTCTCTCCCTTTCTCTCTTAGTGTGTGTGATACGTGTCTGTCTCCCTCTCTCTCCCTTTCTCTCTTAGTGTGTGTGATACGTGTCTGTGTCCCTCTCTCTCCCTTTCTCTCTTAGTGTGTGTGATACGTGTCTGTCTCCCTCTCTCTCCCTTTCTCTCTTAGTGTGTGTGATACGTGTCTGTGTCCCTCTCTCTCCCTTTCTCTCTTAGTGTGTGATACGTGTCTGTGTCCCTCTCTCTCCCTTTCTCTCTTAGTGTGTGTGATACGTGTCTGTGTCCCTCTCTCTCCCTTTCTCTCTTAGTGTGTGTGATACGTGTCTGTGTCCCTCTCTCTCCCTTTCTCTCTTAGTGTGTGTGATACGTGTCTGTGTCCCTCTCTCTCCCTTTCTCTCTTAGTGTGTGTGATACGTGTCTGTCTCCCTCTCTCTCCCTTTCTCTCTTAGTGTGTGTGATACGTATCTGTGTCCCTCTCTCTCCCTTTCTCTCTTAGTGTGTGTGATACGTGTCTGTGTCCCTGTTGAAGAAAAGCAGGCCCAAACCATGATGCTGCCACCACCATGTTTGACAGTGGGGATGGTGTGTTCAGGGTGATGAGCTGTGTTGCTTTTACGCCAAACATAACGTTTTGCATTGTTGCCAAAAAGTTCAATTTTGGTTTCATCTGACCAGAGCACCTTCTTCCACATGTTTGGTGTGTCTCCCAGGTGGCTTGTGGCAAACTTTAAACAACACTTTTTATGGATATCTTTAAGAAATGGCTTTCTTCTGGCCACTCTTCCATAAAGGCCAGATTTGTGCAATATACGACTGATTGTTGTCCTATGGACAGAGTCTCCCACCTCAGCTGTAGATCTCTGCAGTTCATCCAGAGTGATCATGGGTCTTTTGGCTGCATCTCTGATCAGTCTTCTCCTTGTATGAGCTGAAAGTTTAGAGGGACGGCCAGGTCTTGGTAGATTTGCAGTGGTCTGATACTCCTTCCATTTCAATATTATCGCTTGCACAGTGCTCCTTGGGATGTTTAAAGCTTGGGAAATCTTTTTGTATCCAAATCCGGCTTTAAACTTCTTCACAACAGTGTCTCGGACCTGCCTGGTGTGTTCCTTGTTCTTCATGATGCTCTCTGCGCTTTTAACGGATCTCTGAGACTATCACAGTGCAGGTGCATTTATACGGAGACTTGATGATAAATACAATCCACCTGTGTGTAATCATTAGTCATTTAGGTCAACATTGGATCATTCAGAGATCCTCACTGAACTTCTGGAGAGAGTTTGCTGCACTGAATGTAAAGGGGCTGAATAATTTTGCACGCCCTATTTTTCAGTTTTTGATTTGTTAAAAAAGTTTGAAATATCCCATAAATGTCGTTCCACTTCATGATCGTGTCCCACTTGTTGTTGATTCTTCACAAAAAAATACAGTTTTATATCTTTATATTTGAAGCCTGAAATGTGGCAAAAGGTCGCAAAGTTCAAGGGGGCCGAATACTTTCGCAAGGCACTGTATGTACCATAAGTAAATGTAATTGTCAAAATATAAAAAGTATCAAAGTATCAAAAGTATAAATCCTTTCAAATTCCTTATATTAAGCAAACCATGTGGCACCATTATCTTGTTTTTATTTTATGTACAGATTGCCAGGCTCATACTCCAACACTCTGACATCATTTACAAACGAAGCATGTGTTTAGTGAGTCCGTCAGATCAGACACAGTAGGGATGACCAGAGATGTTCTCTTGATTTTTTATTTCATATTTAACAAGGCAAGTCAGTTAAAAACAAATTCTTATTTACAATGACGGCCTCCCACGGTCAAACCTGGACGACACTGGGCCAATTGTGCGCCACCCTAAGGGACACCAAATCACAGCCGGATGTGATACAGCCTGGATTTTGATAAGTGTGTGAATTGGACAATTTTCCTGTCTTGCTAAGCATTCAAAATGTAATGAGTACTTTGGGTGTCAAGGAAATTGTATGCAGTAAAATGTACATTATTCTCTTTAGGAATGTTGTGAAGTAAAAGTATGAATAGTAAAGTACAGATACCCCAAAAAACTACCTAAGTAGTAAAGTATTTTTATACTACTGGAGGTGATGATGGGTGGGGACAGAGGTGATGGTGGGTGGGGACAGAGGTGATGGTGGGTGGGGACAGAGGTGATGGTGGGTGGGGACAGAGGTGATGGTGGGTGGGGACAGAGGTGATGGTGGGTGGGGACAGGTGATGGTGGGTGTGGACAGAGGTGATGGTGGGTGGGGACAGAGGGTGGTGGGGAAGGAGGTGAGTGGGGAGGGTGGTGGGGAAGGAGGTGATGGGTGAGGGGGAAGGGAGGTGATGGGTGAGGAGGAAGGGAGGTGATGAGTGGGGAGGGAGGTGGTGGGTGGGGACAGAGGTGATGATGGGTGGGGACAGAGGTGATGGTGGGTGGGGACAGAGGTGATGGTGGGTGGGGACAGAGGTGATGGTGGGTGGGGACAGAGGTGATGGTGGGTGGGGACAGAGGTGATGGTGGGTGGGGACAGAGGTGATGGTGGGTGGGGACAGAGGTGATGGTGGGTGGGGACAGAGGTGATGGTGGGTGGGGACAGAGGTGATGGTGGGTGGGGACAGAGGTGATGGTGGGTGGGGACAGAGGTGATGGTGGGTGGGGACAGGTGATGGTGGGTGTGGACAGAGGTGGTGGTGGGTGGGGACAGAGGTGATGGTGGGTGGGGACAGAGGTGATGGTGGGTGGGGACAGAGGTGATGGTGGGTGGGGACAGAGGTGATGGTGGGTGGGGACAGACAGAGGTGATGGTGGGTGGGGACAGAGGTGAGGTGGGGGGGAAGGAGTGGTGAGGGTGGGTGGGGAAGGAGGTGATGGGTGAGGAGGAAGGGAGGTGATGGGTGTGAGGAGGAAGGAGGTGATGAGGGTGGGGAGGTGAGGTGGGGTGGGAGGAGGATGGTGGGTGGGGACAGAGGTGATGATGGGTGGGGACAGAGGTGATGGTGGGTGGGGACAGAGGTGATGATGGGTGGGGACAGAGGTGATGGTGGGTGGGGACAGAGGTGATGGTGGGTGGGGACAGAGGTGATGGTGGGTGGGGACAGAGGTGATGGTGGGTGGGGACAGAGGTGATGGTGGGTGGGGACAGAGGTGATGGTGGGTGGGGACAGAGGTGAGGGTGGGTGGGGAGAGAGGAGATGGTGGGTGGGGACAGAGGTGATGATGGTGGGGACAGAGGTGATGGTGGGTGGGGACAGAGGTGATGGTGGGTGGGGACAGAGGGTGGTGGGGAAGGAGTGGGGAGGGTGGAGGGGAAGGAGGTGATGGGTGAGGAGGAAGGGAGGTGATGGGTGAGGAGGAAGGGAGGTGATGAGTGGGGAGGGAGGTGGTGGGTGGGGACAGAGGTGATGATGGGTGGGGACAGAGGTGATGGTGGGTGGGGACAGAGGTGATGGTGGGTGGGGACAGAGGTGATGGTGGGTGGGGACAGATGTGATGGTGGGTGGGGACAGAGGTGATGATGGGTGGGGACAGAGGTGATGGTGGGTGGGGACAGAGGTGATGATGGGTGGGGACAGAGGTGATGGTGGGTGGGGACAGAGGTGATGGTGGGTGGGGACAGATGTGATGATGGGTGGGGACAGAGGTCATGGTGGGTGGGGACAGAGGTGATGGTGGGTGGGGACAGAGGTGATGGTGGGTGGGGACAGAGGTGATGGTGGGTGGGGACAGAGGTGATGGTGGGTGGGGACAGAGGTGATGGTGGGTGGGGACAGAGGTGATGATGGGTGGGGACAGAGGTGATGGTGGGTGGGGACAGAGGGATGGTGGGTGGGGACAGAGGTGATGGTGGGTGGGGACAGGTGATGGTGGGTGGGGACAGAGGTGATGGTGGGTGGGGACAGAAGTGATGGTGGGTGGGGACAGAGGTGATGGTGGGTGGGGACAGGTGATGGTGGGTGGGGACAGAGGTGATGGTGGGTGGGGACAGAGGTGATGGTGGGTGGGGACAGAGGGTGGTGGGGAAGGAGTGGGGAGGGTGGTGGGGAAGGAGGTGATGGGGAGGAGGAAGGTGAGGTGATGGGTGAGGAGGAAGAAGGGAGGTGATGAGTGGGGAGGAGGTGATGGGTGGGGACAGAGGTGATGTGGTGGGTGGGGACAGAGGTGATGGTGGGTGGGGACAGAGGTGATGATGGGTGGGGACAGAGGTGATGGTGGGTGGGGACAGAGGTGATGGTGGGTGGGGACAGAGGTGATGGTGGGTGGGGACAGAGGTGATGGGGTGGGGACAGAAGTGATGGTGGAGGTGATGGTGGGTGGGGACAGAGGTGATGGTGGGTGGGGACAGGTGATGGTGGTGTGGGACAGAGGTGGTGGTGGGTGGGGACAGAAGTGATGGTGGGTGGGGACAGAGGTGATGGTGGGTGGGGACAGGTGATGGTGGGTGGGGACAGAGGTGATGGTGGGTGGGGACAGAGGTGATGGTGGGTGGGGACAGAGGGTGGTGGGGAAGGAGGTGGGGAGGGTGGTGGGGAAGGAGGTGATGGGTGAGGAGGAAGGGAGGTGATGGGTGAGGAGGAAGGGAGGTGATGAGTGGGGAGGGAGGTGATGGGTGGGGAGGGAGGTGGTGGGTGGGGACAGAGGTGATGATGGGTGGGGACAGAGGTGATGGTGGGTGGGGACAGAGGTGATGGTGGGTGGGGACAGAGGTGATGATGGGTGGGGACAGAGGTGATGGTGGGTGGGGACAGAGGTGATGGTGGGTGGGGACAGAGGTGATGGTGGGTGGGGACAGAGGTGATGGTGGGTGGGGACAGGTGATGGTGGGTGTGGACAGAGGTGATGGTGGGTGGGGACAGAGGTGATGGTGGGTGGGGACAGAGGTGATGGTGGGTGGGGACAGAGGTGATGGTGGGTGGGGACAGAGGTGATGGTGGGTGGGGACAGAGGTGATGGTGGGTGGGGACAGGGTGATGGTGGGTGGGGACAGAGGTGATGGTGGGTGGGGACAGAGGTGATGGTGGGTGGGGACAGAGGTGATGGTGGGTGGGGACAGAGGTGATGGTGGGTGGGGACAGAGGTGATGGTGGGTGGGGACAGAGGTGATGGTGGGTGGGGACAGGTGATGGTGGGTGGGGACAGAGGTGATGGTGGGTGGGGACAGAGGTGATGGTGGGTGGGGACAGAGGTGATGGTGGGTGGGGACAGAGGTGATGGTGGGTGGGGACAGAGGTGATGGTGGGTGGGGACAGAGGTGATGGTGGGTGGGGACAGAGGTGATGCTGGGTGGGGACAGAGTGATGGTGGGTGGGGACAGAGGTGATGGTGGGTGGGGACAGAGGTGATGGTGGGTGGGGACAGAGGTGATGGTGGGTGGGGACAGAGGTGATGGTGGGTGGGGACAGAGGTGATGGTGGGTGGGGACAGAGGTGATGGTGGGTGGGGACAGAGTGATGGTGGGTGGGGACAGACAGGACAGAGGTGATGGTGGGTGGGGACAGAAGTGATGGTGGGTGGGGACAGAGGTGATGATGGGTGGGGGGGACAGAGGTGATGGTGGGTGGGGACAGAGGTGATGGTGGGTGGGGACAGAGGTGATGGTGGGTGGGGACAAAGGTGATGGTGGGTGGGGACAGAGTGATGATGGGTGGGGACAGAGGTGATGGTGGGTGGGGACAGAGGTGATGGTGGGTGGGGACAGAGGTGATGGTGGGTGGGGACAAAGGTGATGGTGGGTGGGGACAGAGGTGATGGTGGGTGGGGACAGAGGTGATGGTGGATGGAAGGACATGAGGAGAAGTGATGGTGGGTGGGGACAGAGGGGTGATGATGGGTGGGGACAGAGGTGATGGTGGGTGGGGACAGAAGTGATGGTGGGTGGGGACAGAGGTGATGATGGGTGGGGACAGAGGTGATGGTGGGTGGGGACAGAGGTGATGGTGGGTGGGGACAAAGGTGATGGTGGGTGGGGACAGAGGTGATGGTGGGTGGGGACAGAGGTGATGGTGGATGGGGACAGAAGTGATGGTGGGTGGGGACAGAGGTGATGATGGGGTGGGGACAGAGGTGATGGTGGGTGGGGACAGAGGTGATGGTGGGTGGGGACAGAGGTGATGGTGGGTGGGGACAGAGGTGATGGTGGGTGGGGACAGAGGTGATGATGGGGTGGGGACAGAGGTGATGATGGGTGGGGACAGAGGTGATGGTGGGTGGGGACAGAGGTGATGGTGGGTGGGGACAGAGGTGATGGTGGGTGGGGACAGAGGTGATGATGGGTGGGGACAGAGGTGATGGTGGGTGGGGATAGAGGTGATGGTGGGTGGGGACAGAGGTGATGGTGGGTGGGGACAGAGGTGATGGTGGGTGGGGACAGAGGTGATGGTGGGTGGGGACAGAGGTGATGCTGGGTGGGGACAGGTGATGGTGGGTGGGGACAGACAGAGGTGATGGGGGGTGGGGACAGAGGTGATGGTGGGTGGGGACAGAGGTGATGGTGGGTGGGGACAGAGGTGATGGTGGGTGGGGACAGAGGTGATGGTGGGTGGGGACAGAGGTGGGGGTGGGTGGGGACAGAAGCGATGGTGGGTGTGGACAGAGGTGGTGGTGGGTGGGGACAGAAGTGATGGTGGGTGGGGACAGAGGTGATGGTGGGTGGGGACAGGTGATGGTGGGTGGGGACAGAGGTGATGGTGGGTGGGGACAGAGGTGATGGTGGGTGGGGACAGAGGTGGTGGGGAAGGAGTGGGGAGGGTGGTGGGGGAAGGAGGTGATGGGGGTGGGAGGAGGAAGGGAGGTGATGGGTGGGGACAGAGTGAGGTGGGTGGAAGGAGGTGATGAGTGGGGAGGGAGGTGATGGTGGGGGGGAGGTGGTGGGTGGGGACAGAGGTGATGGTGGGTGGGGACAGAGGTGATGGTGGGTGGGGACAGAGGTGATGGTGGGTGGGGACAGAGGTGATGATGGTGGGTGGGGACAGAGGTGATGGTGGGTGGGGACAGAGGTGATGGTGGGTGGGGACAGAGGTGATGGTGGGTGGGGACAGGTGATGGTGGGTGTGGACAGAGGTGATGGTGGGTGGGGACAGAAGTGATGGTGGGTGGGGACAGTGGGTGGGGACAGAGTGATGGTGGGTGGGGACAGAGTGATGGTGGGTGGGGACAGAGGTGATGGTGGAGTGGGGGTGGGGACAGAGGTGATGGTGGGTGGGGACAGAGGGATGGTGGGTGAAGAGATGGTGGGGAGGGTGGTGGGACAGGAGGTGATGGGTGAGTGAGGAAGGGAGGTGATGGTGAGGAGGAAGGGAGGTGATGAGTGGGGACAGAGGTGATGGGTGGGGACAGAGTGATGGTGGGTGGGGACAGAGGTGATGATGGGTGGGGACAGAGGTGATGGTGGGTGGGGACAGAGGTGATGGTGGGTGGGGACAGAGGTGATGGTGGGTGGGGACAGAGGTGATGGTGGGTGGGGACAGAGGTGATGGTGGGTGGGGACAGAGGTGATGGTGGGTGGGGACAGAGTGATGGTGGGTGGGGACAGAGGTGATGGTGGGTGGGGACAGAGGTGATGGTGGGTGGGGACAGAGGTGATGGTGGGTGGGGACAGAGGTGATGGTGGGTGGGGACAGAGGTGATGGTGGGTGGGGACAGAGGTGATGGTGGGTGGGGACAGAGGTGATGGTGGGTGGGGACAGAGGTGATGGTGGGTGGGGACAGAGGTGATGGTGGGTGGGGACAGAGGTGATGGTGGGTGGGGGTGGGGACAGGGGTGAGGGTGGGTGGGGATAGAGGTGATGGTGGGTGGGGACAGAGGTGATGGTGGGTGGGGACAGGTGATGGTGGGTGGGGACAGAGGTGATGGTGGGTGGGGACAGAGGTGATGGTGGGTGGGACAGAGGTGATGGTGGGTGGGGACAGAGGTGATGGTGGGAAGTGGGGGTGGGGACAGAGGTGATGGTGGGTGGGGACAGAGGTGATGGTGGGTGGGGACAGAGGTGATGGTGGGTGGGGACAGAGGTGATGGTGGGTGGGGACAGAGTGATGGTGGGTGGGGACAGAGGTGATGGTGGGTGGGGACAGAGGTGATGGTGGGTGGGGACAGAGGTGATGGTGGGTGGGGACAGAGGTGATGGTGGGTGGGGACAGAGGTGATGGTGGGTGGGGACAGAGGTGATGGTGGGTGGGGACAGAGGTGATGGTGGGTGGGGACAGAAGTGATGGTGGGTGGGGACAGAGGTGATGATGGGTGGGGACAGAGGTGATGGTGGGTGATGGTGGGTGGGACAGAGGTGATGGTGGGTGGGGACAGAGGTGATGGTGGGTGGGGACAAAGGTGATGGTGGGTGGGGACAAAGGTGATGGTAGGACAAAGTGGGTGGGGACAGAGGTGATGGTGGATGGGGACAGAAGTGATGGTGGGTGGGGACAGAGGTGATGATGGGTGGGGACAGAGGTGATGGTGGGTGGGGACAGAAGTGATGGTGGGTGGGGACAGAGGTGATGATGGGTGGGGACAGAGGTGATGGTGGGTGGGGACAGAGGTGATGGTGGGTGGGGACAAAGGTGATGGTGGGTGGGGACAGAGGTGATGGTGGGTGGGGACAGAGGTGATAGTGGATGGGGACAGAAGTGATGGTGGGTGGGGACAGAGGTGATGATGGGTGTGGGGACAGAGGTGATGGTGGGTGGGGACAGAGGTGATGGTGGGTGGGGACAGAGGTGATGGTGGGTGGGGACAGAGGTGATGATGGTGGGTGGGGACAGAGGTGATGATGGGTGGGGACAGAGGTGATGGTGGGTGGGGACAGAGGTGATGGTGGGTGGGGACAGAGGTGATGGTGGGTGGGGACAGAGGTGATGGTGGGTGGGGACAGAGTGATGGTGGGTGGGGACAGAGGTGATGGTGATGGTGGGTGGGGACAGAGGTGATGGTGGGTGGGGACAGAGGTGATGATGGGTGGGGACAGAGGTGATGGTGGGTGGGGACAGAGGTGATGGTGGGTGGGGACAGAGGTGATGGTGGGGGGGGACAGAGGTGATGGTGGGTGGGGACAGGTGATGGTGGGTGGGGACAGAGGTGATGGTGGGTGGGGACAGAGGTGATGGGGTGGGTGGGGACAGAGGTGATGGTGGGTGGGGACAGAGGTGATGGTGGGTGGGGACAGAGGTGATGGTGGGTGGGGACAGAGGTGATGGTGGGTGGGGACAGAAGTGATGGTGGGTGGGGACAGAGGTGATGATGGGTGGGGACAGAGGTGATGGTGGGTGGGGACAGAGGTGATGGTGGGTGGGGACAGAGGTGATGGTGGGTGGGGACAAAGGTGATGGTGGGTGGGGACAGAGGTGATGGTGGGTGGGGACAGAGGTGATGGTGGATGGGGACAGAAGTGATGGTGGGTGGGGACAGAGGTGATGATGGGTGGGGACAGAGGTGATGGTGGGTGGGGACAGAAGTGATGGTGGGTGGGGACAGAGGTGATGATGGGTGGGGACAGAGGTGATGGTGGGTGGGGACAGAGGTGATGGTGGGTGGGGACAAAGGTGATGGTGGGTGGGGACAGAGGTGATGGTGGGTGGGGACAGAGGTGATGGTGGATGGGGACAGACAGAGTGATGGTGGGTGGGGACAGAGGTGATGATGGGTGGGGACAGAGGTGATGGTGGGTGGGGACAGAGGTGATGGTGGGTGGGGACAGAGGTGATGGTGGGTGGGGACAGAGGTGATGGTGGGTGGGGACAGAGGTGATGATGGGTGGGGACAGAGGTGATGATGGGTGGGGACAGAGGTGATGGTGGGTGGGGACAGAGGTGATGGTGGGTGGGGACAGAGGTGATGATGGGTGGGGACAGAGGTGATGGTGGGTGGGGATAGAGGTGATGGTGGGTGGGGACAGAGGTGATGGTGGGTGGGGACAGGTGATGGTGGGGGTGGACAGAGGTGATGGTGGGTGGGGACAGAGGTGATGGTGGGTGGGGACAGAGGTGATGGTGGGTGGGGACAGAGGTGATGGTGGGTGGGGACAGAGGTGATGGTGGGTGGGGACAGAGGTGATGGTGGGTGGGGACAGAGGTGATGGTGGGTGGGGACAGGTGATGGTGGGTGTGGACAGAGGTGATGGTGGGTGGGGACAGAGGTGATGGTGGGTGGGGACAGGTGATGGTGGGTGGGGACAGAGGTGATGGTGGGTGGGGACAGAGGGTGGTGGGGAAGGTGAGTGGGGAGGGTGGTGGGGAAGGAGGTGATGGGGGTGAGGAGGAAGGGAGGTGATGGGTGAGGAGGAAGGGAGTTTGAAAAACTGTGTAATTAAGTGCCTTTGAAATTCGGGGAATGGTAGTATGTGCCAGGCACACCGGTTTGTGTCAAGAACTGCAACGCTGCTGGGTTTTTCACGCACAACAGTTTCCTGTGTGTATCAAGAATAGTCCACCATCCAAAGGACATCCAGCCAACTTGACACAACCGTGGGAAGCATTGGAGTCAACATGGGCCAGCATCCCAGTGGAACGCTTTCAACACCTTGTAGAGTCCATGCCCTGACGCATTTAGGCTCTTTTCTGAGGGCAAAGGGGGGGTATATTTCCAGCAATCGTTTAATTTGTTTGGCTTGTTTTTGAAGGCTTTAGGGTCAACTTGAGGCTTAAATGTATTCTGGGAAATTCAGTATTTTCCCCATATTTAACAACATTTAAGTGATTTCATTGAAATATAATAACTTAAGAATATTCACATACAGGTTTTTCTTTCTTTGATCATTCATTTTTGAACAGTTTGTCCTGAAAATAATTTCTTTCAACAATATTTTATATACATGCATATAACAACATGTTTGATGCTTTATGTACAATATCTATACAAATATACACCACACCTATAATAGAATAGAAGAGGCATTTTAATTTCACCGAAATCAGTTACATTCCCTTTCATTCCAATTCAAATTCCAATTCCGCATCGTGTTTACTAATTCAACTCAAATTCAATTATTGAATTTAATGAGGCATTGTCAATTCAATTCCGAATTGAGCCCAACCCTGGTGTGGGTGTTGGGTGAGCAAGTAGGGAAGGAGGCAGGAATAAAGAGGGAGGGGGTGAAGGAGGGGACTTTAAGCACAGACAGCTCCAGTCAGGCAGCCTGCCACATGCTGATGAACATGTCTTTTTGATTAACGTTAAGCCCACTCCAAGCTGCTGCCAGGGCTAAATCAAATTAAAGGTAGAGTCAGCTAAATAACGTTGAGCAGCACCGCTGATATTGCTATGAGTGAGATGCAGGACTTCGCTCCCACAGTCACACACAGTATCTGCACATGAGTATGGGTTTGCTTCATGCTGTTAGAGAGTGGTAGATACAGAACCAAAACAATGGGGGAGTTTAGCCTCGTGCTTCAACACTCTGAGTTGTTGCAGAATTTTATCCACTATGCTGTTTACATTGTGCGCCTACGTCATATCGCTGAGTCTACCTTTAATGCCTTTCAGTTTGGACGGAAGACTCCTTGTTGGCACTTTCCTCTTGGAGTCCTCATTCCTTTTACCCCTTGGGGATCACAGGCTCAGAGGAGAGGAGACAACACTTGTCTTTATGTCCTGTCCCCTGAACTTCTACAGGCAATGCTGAAACCCAAAACAAATAGAAAACAGACAAACACAGCTCTAAAAGACAACAAAATAAAGAAAATAAGAAAAAGTATAACACCCCCTTTCCAAAAAAATATTTATTTTCCGGTTGCGGTTGCTTTCTCTCTGCCGCCGTTTCACCCTAAACAGAAATTAAGTGTATCTACATTTTATCGTCTGGTATCACCTTTGAAAATTGCAGGTAGTGGAGTGTTTAACATTCTCTTGTCAAGCGTCCCCCTGCTGAGACAATAAATGCCTGTCCAGTTCTGCTCACAGCAGCAGTGGCAGATTAGAAACAGCAGGAGGATGCTGTGAACACAATACCGATAAGGATGCATGTCTTAGCCCTCAATGCCAAGCCTGGATTCTCCAAATGTTTTTGAATACTTACACACTAGAATCGCAAATGTACCTTACATGCATTGAAAGAGCCACCCCACCCACCTCAAATCAGGGGAATAGTTTTGGTGTTTTGTCTTTTGGAAGATGGGTTGTTTTTGTGGAAGGGAAGGAGGGGGATTGGGACAGATGAGGGTAAATCAGAACACAAAAACACTGAAATGATTCTTTTCATCAGAAATACTGGTGGAGACATATAGGTGTGGACAATTGCGTCAGTGAAGCTTTAATCTAGGTATTTATTTTGAGCGATACAATGCAGATAGTGACCGTAGGGCAGGGGTCAGCAAGTAATCACCAGGAATTCAGCTAAAAATGTGTTTAATTTAGGAAATCTGTTCCCATGTATTCCCATGAATATAAAATAGATGTGATAGTGTCTCAACAAAATCAAGGTATGAAATTATCGTACAGTGGGGCAATAAAGTATTTAGTCAGCCACCAATTGTGCAAGTTCTCCCACGTAAAAAGATGAGCGAGGCCTGTAATTTTCATCATAGGAACACTTCAACTATGACAGACAAAATTAGAAAAAACAATCCAGAAAATCACATTGTAGGATTTTTTATGAATTTCTTAGCAAATTATGGTGTAAAATAAGTATTTGGTCACCTACAAACAAGCAAGATTTCTGGCTCTCACAGACCTGTAACTTCTTCTTTAAGAGGCTCCTCGGTCCTCCACTCGTTACCTGTATTAATGGCACCTGTTTGAACTTGTTATCAGTATAAAAGACACCTGTCCACAACCTCAAACAGTCACACTCCAAACTCCACTATGGCCAAGCCCAAAGAGCTGTCAAAGGACACCAGAAACAAAACTGTAGACCTGCACCAAGCTGGGAAGACTGAATCTGCAATAGGTAAGCATCTTGCATTGAAGAAATCAACTGTGGGAGCAATTATTAGGAAATGGAAGACATACAAGACCACTGATAATCTCCCTCGATCTGGGGCTCCATGCAAGATCTCACCCCGTGGGGTCAAAATGATCACAAGAACTGTGAGCAAAAATCCAGGAACCACACGGGGGGACCTAGTGAATGACCTGCAGAGAGCTGGGACCAAAGTAACAAAGCCTACCATCAGTAACACACTACGCCGCCAGGGACTCAAATCCTGCAGTGCCAGACGTGTCCCCCTGCTTAAGCCAGTATATGTCCAGGCCCATCTGAAGTTTGCTAGAGAGCATTTGGATGATCCAGAAGAAGATTGGGAGAATGT
>NC_068455.1:16358322-16370822 GCF_023373465.1 Oncorhynchus keta | reverse complement strand
TGACTTTGGATTCTAGTAGGGTGAGGATGGGTTTGTTGAAGAGGGTGGGGCTTAAGCTGCATCCCTGTCTCATCCCACGACCATGTGTAAAGAAATGTGTGTGTTTTTTTCCAATTTTAACCGCACACTTGTTGTTTGTGTACATGGATTTTATAATGTTGTACGTTTTACCCCCAACACCACTTTCCATCAGTTTGTATAGCAGACCCTCATGCCAAATTGAGTCAAAAGCTTTTTTGAAATCAACAAAGCATGAGAAGACTTTGCCTTTGTTTTGGTTTGTTTGGTTGTCAATTAGGGTGTGCAGACTCCCTCTCTCTTTCTTTCCCTCTCTCTCTCTCTCCCTCTCTCTCTCTCTCCCTCTCACTCCATCTCTCTCTTGCCCTCTCTCTCTTTCCCTCTCTCTCTTGCACTATATAATGAATGGGGTTCCATTTGAGGCACATCCTATAGGCTAAAGACAGGCATCTGTCCCTGTGCCAAAGAGATTAATCCACCTGTCAAATCTACCTCATGTCGTAACCAAATCAATTCATCCCACATATCAAAGTGCCAAGATCAATACCGTGGCGGAAAAAAAGAGATGTGACGAGCACTTTGTCACACGCCACACGCTAACTGATACTGTCTAATTCCCCTTCTACAAAGGATATTGGGGATAGGATATAGGGGATAGGATAATGGCGGTTGGAGTGGCGGTTGTTAGAATTAAAATAAAGTTGATGCCATTCGCACATAAAATGTGTCTCCTGCCTGCCCGCCTAGCTGTCTGCCCTGATGTCATAACTCTGATATGAATTCATACAAAGGAAAGAGAGTGAGAGAATGCAGAGTGGAGTGGAGTGGAGTGCAGAGAGAGAGGAGAGGGAGGAGAGAAAGAGGGCAATTGAAAGGAGGGGAGAAGGAGTGGAGTGCAGCGATAGAGGAGAAGGAGGAGAGAGAGCAAGAGAGAGAGGGAGAGAGGGGAGAAGGAGTGGAGTGCAGAGATAGAGGAGAAGGAGGAGAGAGAGCAAGAGAGAGAGGGAGAGAGGGGAGAAGGAGTGAAGTGCAGAGATAGAGGAGAAGGAGGAGAGAGTGCAAGAGAGAGAGGGAAGACTTGTCTACGGCCTTGACAGCTGTCAGTAACATGTCTGCCATGTCAGCCAATGCCAGAGATGACAGGTCCTTAAAAGATACATCAGTAGCACAGAGACCCTGTAGCCCCATGCAGAGAGGAAACAGCACAGAGTCCCTGTAGCTCCATGCAGAGAGGCAGCAGCACAGAGTCCCTGTAGCTCCATGCAGAGAGGCAGCAGCACAGAGTCCCTGTAGCTCCATGCAGAGAGGCAGCAGCACAGAGTCCCTGTAGCTCCATGCAGAGAGGAAACAGCACAGAGTCCCTGTAGCCCCATGCAGAGAGGAAACAGCACAGAGTCCCTGTAGCCCCATGCAGAGAGGAAACAGCACAGAGTCCCTGTAGCCCCATGCAGAGAGGAAACAGCACAGAGTCCCTGTAGCCCCATGCAGAGAGGAAACAGCACAGAGTCCCTGTAGCCCCATGCAGAGAGGCAGCAGCACACTGCTCATAGAGATATGTGTGGCACTCTTATCAGGAAGCAGAACCTACGCTGGGACAAGGATCAGTTCTGTGATTTTTTTTTTGCTTATCTGTTCATGTTAGATACTGGAGGGATATCTTTTACCGAGACGTATGTTTCCATGCTTAATCTTGTACATAGTTGTGTTTCATCATGTCTCAGTCTTGTAACAACCATGTTAGACACCCTAGTGTTGTGCCAAGTACAGTATAGGTAGCATCTAGCTGAGAGAGAGAGAGAGAGAGAGAGAGAGAGAGAGAGAGAGAGAGAGAGAGAGAGAGGTCTCTCTATCCACCGGATGGGTACCAAACTCACTAAAAGTGGCAGTAATAAAGCATCTCTTGATAAAGCCAAACCTTGACCCAGAAAATATAAAAAACTATCGGCCTATATCGAATCTTTCATTCCTCTCAAACAGTTTGGAAAAGGCTGTTGCGCAGCAACTCACTGCCTTCCTGAAGACAAACAATGTATACGAAATGCTTCAGTCTGGTTTTAGACCCCATCATAGCACTGAGACTGCACTTGTGAAGGTGGTAAATGACCTTTTAATGGCATCAGACCGAGATTCTGCATCTGTCCTTGTGCTCCTAGACCTTAGTGCTGCTTTTGATTCCATCGATCACCACATTCTTTTGGAGAGATTGGAAACCCAAATTGGTCTACACGGACAAGTTCTGGCCTGGTTTAGATCTCATCTGTCGGAAAGATATAAGTTTGTCTCTGTGAATGGTTTGTCCTCTGACAAATCAACTGTAAATGTCGGTGTTCCTCAAGGTTCCGTTTTAGGACCACTATTGTTTTCACTATATATTTTACCTCTTGGGGATGTCATTCAAAAACATAATGTTAACTTTCACTGCTATGCGGATGACACACAGCTGTACATTTCAATGAAACATGGTGAAGCCCCAAAATTGCCCTCGCTAGAAGCCTGTGTTTCAGACATATGGAAGTGGATGGCTGCAAACGTTCTATTTTTAAACTCGGACAAAACAGAGATGCTTGTTCTAGGTCCCAAGAAACAAAGATATCTTCTGTTGAATCTGACAATTAATCTTAATGGTTGTACAGTCGTCTCAAATAAAACTGTAAAGGACCTCGGCGTTACATCGATTTCCAAGATGGCGTAGCAATCGGACGTGTGTTTTGTCTTGTCCCGTCCTGTCTAGTGTAAATATAGTTTTCTTCGTTTTTTTTTCTGTATATATTTCGTACATATTTTAATCTCACTTTCAAACTAGAGCTGAATATACTCTCCTGCAACCCGCATCACCCAATGTGGTACGGATCTGCTTTTTCCATACTTTACTTTAGAACCGGAACCACCATCAGAAGCTAGCCAGCTAACTAGCTACTAGCTCGTACTCAGTTAGCCATTGCTAGCGGTCTTCAAAGCTAACTAGGACACCAGCGCGACATCAACCCAGAGCATATCAGACTGCTCTTTCTCTACCACATCTCCGGATTCCTACCGCAAGCTCTGAACCTTTACACCGGATCATCGCAACTAGCTAGCTGCAATCCGAGTGGCTACTCCTGGCTAACGTCTCTGTCCCAAAACAAGCTACAGTTAGCCTTGAGCTAAGCCCATCTCCCGACTAGCCGAAGAGGCCCAACAATACCTCTTTTGCCAATTGGCCTGGACCCTTTACTACCGACACGGAGCCCCGCCGATCCATCACGACTGGTCCGCCGACATAATCGTCCGAGGTGGTTTCAACAGGCTTTTTCGTTGCGACATCGCCAAAGATCCATCTGCTGGCCAAGGCCCGCGAGCTTTCTGAAACGCTGTGTCTCCAGCTCACCCAGCGCACTAGAGCTCCTGTAGCATACTCCTGGGCTACAATTACCCGGGCCCGCGACCGGTCTGTCGATGTCACCGCAAGAAGAGGAATAAACAGACTCACCCCATCGCGACGTCCCCCAAAGGTTAGCTCTCTAGCCCTCGCTATCTCCCTGCTTGCCAATTCGGCCTGCTAACGGCTAGCTTGTCTAGCCCGGGCCTACGAACTGTTAGCTTGTTAGCACAGGCCTGCTAACCATCTGGCTCACTGCATTCCAAACACTCTGAACCCATATACTTTATATCTCTCTTTGATTTTTATTTTGTTTATACCTTCCGGAAACCTGCCCCACCCACTGTGATACGGAATCGCTATCACCTTTAATTTTTATTTTATTTTTATGACACACTCAAGAACCTCCAGACGCTAACCAGCTAACTAGCTACAAGCTATTTAGTCATTGTTAGTTTTTTAAAAAAAACCTGGATAACACTCGCCAGCCCAGCTTCCCTGCCCATCCACCGCTGCCCCCTGGACACTGATCTCTCGGCTACATAGCTGACGCACGCTGGACTGTCCATTAATCACGGTACTCCATTCTGCTTGTTTGTTTTATCTGTCGGCCCAGTTGCCTAGTCAACGCCATTTTACCTGCTGATTGTTGTGCTAGCTGATTAGCCTCGCCTACTGTTTTTAGCTAGCTTGCCCAATTCAACACCTGTGATTACTGTATGCCTCGCTGTATGTCTCTCCCAAATGTCAATATGCCTTGTATACTGTTGTTCAGGTTAGTTATCATTGTTTTAGTTCACAATGGAGCTCCTAGATCCACTCTGCATACCCCTGTTACCTCCTTTGTCCCACCCCCACACATGCGGTGACCTCACCCATTACAACCAGCATGTCCAGAGATACAACCTCTCTCATCATCACCCAGTGCCTGGGCTTACCTCCGCTGTACCCGCACCCCACCATACCCCTGTCTGCGCATTATGCCCTGAATATATTCTACCATGCCCAGAAACCTGCTCCTCTTATCCTCTGCCCCCAACGCTCTAGGCGACCAGTTTTGATAGCCTTTAGCCGCACCCTCATACTACTCCTTCTCTGTTCCGCGGGTGATGTGGAGGTAAACCCAGGCCCTGCATGTCCCCAGGTACCCTCATTTGTTGACTTCTGTGATCAAAAAGTCTTGGTTTTATGCATGTCAACATCAGAAGCCTCCTCCCTAAGTTTGTTTTACTCACTGCTTTAGCACACTCTGCTAACCCTGATGTCCTTGCCGTGTCTGAATCCTGGCTCAGGAAGGCCACCAAAATTCAGAGATTTCCATACCCAACTATAACATCTTCCGTCAAGATAGAACTGCCAAAGGGGGCGGAGTCGCAGTCTACTGCAGAGATAGCCTGCAAAGTAATGTCATACTTTCCAGGTCCATACCCAAACAGTTTGAACTACTAATTTTGAAAATTACTCTCTCCAGAAACAAGTCTCTCACTGTTGCCGCCTGCTACCGACCCCGTCAGCTCCCAGCTGTGCCCTGGACACCATTTGTGAATTGATCGCCCCCATCTAGCTTCAGAGTTTGTTCTGTTAGGTGACCTAAACTGGGATATGCTTAACACCCCGGCAGTCCTACAATCTAAGCTAGATGCCCTCAATCTCACTCAAATCATCAAGGAACCCACCAGGTACAACCCTAACTCTGTAAACAAGGGCACCCTCATAGACGTCATCCTGACCAACTGGCCCTCCAAATATACCTCCGCTGTCTACAACCAGGATCTCAGCGATCACTGCCTCATCGCCTGTATCTGCCACGGAGCCGCAGTCAAACGACCACCCCTCATCACTGTCAAACGCTCCCTAAAACACTTCTGTGAGCAGGCCTTTCTAATCGACCTGGCCCGTGTATCCTGGAAGGACATTGACCTCATCCCGTCAGTTGAGGATGCCTGGTCATTCTTTAAAAGTAACTTCCTCACCATTTTAGATAAGCATGCTCCGTTCAAAAAATGCAGAACCAAGAACAGATACAGCCCTTGGTTCACTCCAGACCTGACTGCCCTCGACCAGCACAAAAACATCCTGTGGCGGACTGCAATAGCATCGAATAGCCCCGTGATATGCAACTGTTCAGGGAAGTCAGGAACCAATACACGCAGTCAGTCAGGAAAGCTAAGGTCAGCTTCTTCAGGCAAAAGTTTGCATCCTGTAGCTCCAACTCCAAAAAGTTCTGGGACACTGTGAAGTCCATGGAGAACAAGAGCACCTCCTCCCAGCTGCCCACTGCACTGAGGCTAGGAAACACGGTCTCCACCGATAAATCCATGATTATCGAAAACTTCAATAAACACTTCTCAATGGCTGGCCATGCCTTCCGCCTGGCTACTCCAACCTCGGCCAACAGCTCCGCCCCCCCCGTAGTTCCTCACCCAAGCCTCTCCAGGTTCTCCTTTACCCAAATCCAGATAGCAGATGTTCTGAAAGAGCTGCAAAACCTGGACCCGTACAAATCAGCTGGGCTTGACAATCTGGACCCGCTATTTCTGAAACTATCTGCCGCCATTGTCGCAACCCCTATTACCAGCCTGTTCAACCTCTCTTTCATATCGTCTGAGATCCCCAAGGATTGGAAAGCTGCCGCAGTCATCCCCTCTTCAAAGGAGGAGACACCCTGGACCCAAACTGCTATAGACCTATATCCATCCTGCCCTGCCTATCTAAGGTCTTCGAAAGCCAAGTCAACAAACAGGTCACTGACCATCTCGAATCCCACCGTACCTTCTCCGCTGTGCAATCTGGTTTCCGAGCCGGTCACGGGTGCACCTCAGCCACTCTCAAGGTACTAAATGATATCATAACCGCCATCGATAAAAGACAGTACTGTGCAGCCGTCTTCATCGACCTCGCCAAGGCTTTCGACTCTGTCAATCACCAAATTCTTATCGGCAGACTCAACAGCCTCGGTTTTTCGGATGACTGCCTTGCCTGGTTCACCAATTACTTTGCAGACAGAGTTCAGTGTGTCAAATCAGAGGGCATGCTGTCCGGTCCTCTGGCAGTCTCTATGGGGGTGCCACAGGGTTCAATTCTCGGGCCGACTCTTTTCTCTGTATATATCAATGATGTTGCTCTTGCTGCGGGCGATTCCCTGATCCACCTCTACGCAGACGACACCATTCTATATACTTTCGGCCCGTCATTGGACACTGTGCTATCAAACCTCCAAACGAGCTTCAATGCCATACAGCACTCCTTCCGTGGCCTCCAACTGCTCTTAAACGCGAGTAAAACCAAATGCATGCTTTTCAACCGATCGCTGCCTGCACCCGCATGCCCGACTAGCATCACCACCCTGGATGGTTCCAACCTTGAATATGTGGACATCTATAAGTACCTAGGTGTCTGGCTAGACTGCAAACTCTCCTTCCAGACTCACATCAAACATCTCCAATCAAAAATCAAATCCAGAGTCGGCTTTCTATTCCGCAACAAAGCCTCCTTCACTCACGCTGCCAAGCTTACCCTAGTAAAACTGACTATCCTACCGATCCTCGACTTCGGCGATGTCATCTACAAAATGGCTTCCAACACTCTACTCAGCAAACTGGATGCAGTCTATCACAGTGCCATCCGTTTTGTCACTAAAGCACCTTATACCACCCACCACTGCGACTTGTATGCTCTAGTCGGCTGGCCCTCACTACATATTCGTCGCCAGACCCACTGGCTCCAGGTCATTTACAAGTCCATGCTAGGTAAAGCTCCGCCTTATCTCAGTTCACTGGTCACGATGGCAACACCCATCCGTAGCACGCGCTCCAGCAGGTGTATCTCACTGATCATCCCTAAAGCCAACACCTCATTTGGCCACCTTTCGTTCCAGTACTCTGCTGCCTGTGACTGGAACGAATTGCAAAAATCGCTGAAGTTGGAGACTTTTATCTCCCTCACCAACTTCAAACATCAGCTATCCGAGCAGCTAACCGATCGCTGCAGCTGTACATAGTCTATAGGTAAATAGCTCACCCTTTTTCACCTACCTCATTCCCATACTGTTTTTATACTGTTTTTATTTATTTACTTTTCTGCTCTTTTGCACACCAATATCTCTACCTGTACATGCCCATCTGATCATTTATCACTCCAGTGTTAATCTGCAAAATTGTATTATTCGCCTACCTCCTCATGCCTTTTGCACACATTGTATATAGACTGCCCATTTTTTTCTACTGTGTTATTGACTTGCTAATTGTTTACTCCATGTGTAACTCTGTGTTGTCTGTTCACACTGCTATGCTTTATCTTGGCCAGGTCGCAGTTGCAAATGAGAACTTGTTCTCAACTAGCCTACCTGGTTAAATAAAGGTGAAATAAAATAAATAAAAAAATACCCTGATCTCTCTTTTGACAAACATATCAAGACTATTTCAAGGACAGCTTTTTTTCCATCTACGTAACATTGCAAAAATCACAAACATTCTGTCCAAAAATTATGCAAAAAAATTAATCCATGCTTTTGTTACTTCTAGGTTAGACTACTGCAATGCTCTACTTTCCGGCTACCCAGATAAAGCATTAAATAAACTTTAGTTAGTGCTAAATACGGCTGCTAGAATCCTGACTAGAACCCAAAAATTTGATCATATTACTCCAGTGCTAGCCTCCCTACACTGGCTTCCTGTCAAGGCAAGGGCTGATTTCTAGGTTTTACTGCTAACCTACAAAGCATTACATGGGCTTGCTCCTACCTATCTCTCTGATTTGGTCCTGTCGTACATACCTACACTTACGCTACGCTCACAAGACGCAAGCCTCCTAATTGTCCCTAGAATTCCTAAGCAAACAGCTGGAGGCAGGGCTTTCTCCTATAGAGCTCCATTTTTATGGAATGGTCTGCCTACCCATGTGAGAGACGCAAACTCGGTCTCAACCTTTAAGTGTTTACTGAAGACTCATCTCTTCAGTGGGTCATATGATTGAGTATAGTCTGGCCCAGGAGTGTGAAGGTGAACGGAAAGGCTCTGGAGCAACGAACCGCCCTTGCAGTCTCTGCCTGGCCGGTTCCCCTCTTTCCAATGGGATTCTCTGCCTCTAACCTTATTACGGGGGCTGAGTCACTTGCTTACTGGTGCTCTTTCATGCCGTCCCTAGGAGGGGTGCATCACTTGAGTGGGTTGAGTCACTGATGTGATCTTCATGTCTGGGTTGGCGCGCCCCCCTTGGGTTGTGCCGTGGCGGAGATCTTTGTGGGCTATACTCGACCTTGTCTCAAGATGGTAAGATGATGGGTGGTTGAAGATATCCCTCTAGTGGTGTGGGGGCTGTGCTTTGGAAAAGTGGGTGGGGTTATATCCTTCCTGTTTGGCCCTGTCCGGGGGTATCATCGGATGGGGCCACAGTGTCTCCTGACCCCTCCTGTCTCAGCCTCCAGTATTTATGCTGCAGTAGTTTATGTGTCGGGGGGCTAGGTTCAGTTATATGTGGAGTACTTCTCCTGTCCTGTCCGGTGTCCTGTGTGAATTTAAGTATGACCTCTCTAATTCTCTCTTTCTCTCTCTCGGAGGACCTGAACCCTAGGACCATGCCTCAGGACTACCTGGCATGATGACTGCTTGCTGTCCCCAGTCCACCTGGCCGTGCTGCTGCTCCAGTTTCAACTGTTCTGCCTGTGATTATTATTATTTGACCATGCTGGTCATTTATGAACATTTGAACATCTTGGCCATGTTCTGTTATAATCTCCACCCGGCACACCCAGAAGAGGACTGAACACCCCACATAGCCTGGTTCCTCTCTAGGTTTCTTCCTAGGTTTTGGCCTTTCTAGGGAGTTTTTCCTAGCCACCGTGCTTCTACACCTGCATTGCTTGCTGTTTGGGGTTTTAGGCTGGGTTTCTGTACAGCACTTTGAGATATCAGCTGATGTACGAAGGGCTATATAAATACATTTGATTTGATTTGATTTTTGATTTGATTTTTGATTTGATTTTTGATTTGATTTTGATTAGAGAGAGAGAGAGAGAGAGAGAGAGAGAGAGAGAGAGAGAGAGAGAGAGATCATTGTTGTTGTCTTGGGACGTGCAGAACAGAGAAGAACAGAGCAGAACAGACCAGCACAGAGCAGCACAGCGCAGAGGAGAACAGAGCAGAGCAGTGGTCTGGGCTGGCTCTGTACACTGGTTTGTTGTTGAAAGCATGACACTACACTGCACTGCTTTGTCCTTCTCCTACTCGACATCCGTTCATTTGTCTATAGACTCAAGCCTTGTAGACTTTGTCCCTGAAACTCAACTAGGCAGTAAATAGCATACCTCACTGTACTGTTTGGTTTCAAGATCAGGGGGGGGGTTCTGTGGGTTTTCTGTGGTACAGCAAATATATGATCTCTTTCTCTATCCCTCTCTCTCTAAAAAGTATTTCAGTTCATTTCTTTCTCTATCCCTCTCTCTCATTTGCCCCTACTGCCCCCTACTGATGTTTGAACATAGTGCCACTTGTACCTGGCTTCTAAGAAAACCAAACCGCGCAGATGAGAAATATATCGTCCATCACTGAAAGCATGTCAAACCAATACAGATGGAATACTCCAGGGCATATAGGTACCTGTATACGCACACAGTATATCCAACACTGACGCCGACACACGCATCCTCATCTGTTTTCCTACCACTTCGGCTTTAATGAGTAAATGTGTTAGTAATTGTGTGTAATCTCCTCAACCCCTGGCTCTCTCTCGCCAGTAGCTAACATTATGTGGAATCATTAACTTGAGGTGCATGGACAGCCAGTGTAGTCTCTTGTCAGCCACATTAATTAATGAGAAAGAAGTCTCTGTGGGAACGTTCATAGTACAAAATGAATCATTTGGCGAGAGCTGTGTGGACACATCATGCTTCAGAAGAATGTACGTGGTTAATTACGCAACACTGGTGTTAATTGTTGTCAACACACCACTGGTGTTAATTGTTGTTTCTCACAGTTATTCTGTACACCTTCTGTTCAAAATACAGTGAAGCTATTGCCGAGGTCAGACAGGGGAGAAACTAAACGAACAACTGACAACACGTACACAATAATTGTCAAAACAACAACTTTAATGTGTCACCACATTCAACAAGTAGACCGATAAATATAATGGTATAATTCAGCTGCAGTATTCAAGATCCAAAGTTCAACAAGACTCGAAAACCCAGTCCTGATTCTGTTCGTCAATATTTATATTATCTCTTTCAGCACTCTTAAACAGCTTTGTTAAATCTTGTTTGACTCCAACACCATAATTAAGTTTACTGACGACACGACGGTGGTAGAACTGATTACCGGTGATGAGAAAGCCTGTAGCGAGGAGGTCAGAGACCTGGCAGACAACCTCTCCCTCAACGTCAGTAAGACAAAGGAGGTGATCCTGGACGACAGGAAACAGAGGGCTGAGCCCGCCCCCATTCACATCAACGAGGCTGTAGTGGAGTGGGTCGAGAGCTTCAAGTTCCCCTGTGTCCACATCACTAAGGATCTATCATTGTCCAATCACACCAACACAGTCGTTAAGAGGGCATGACGTCTATTTCCCCTCAGGAGGGTGAAAAGTTCTACAGCTTCACCATCGAGAACATCTTGACTGGCTGCATCACCACTTGGTATAGCAACTGCTTGGCATCCAACCACAAGGCGCTACAGAGGGTAGTGTGCATGGCCCAGTACATCTCTGGGACCGAGATCCCAGCCATCCAGGACCTCTATACCAGGCGGTGTCAGAAGAAGGCAAAAAACAAAGACTAGACACCCAAGCCAGAGACTATTCTCTCTGCTATCACATGGCAAGCGGTACCAATGCAGGATCGCTGGAATCAACAGGATCCTGAACAGCTTTTACCCCCAAGCCATAAGTCTTCAAAAAAACACTGCAGAATATCTCATCAAACAGCTACCTGGTCTACCTTTATGGAGCCTTTTTTGCACTAATTCTCAGGCACTGACTCTATGCCCACTCTACCCACACAACTACCACATAGTTTAATTTCTATCCTGTGCCTAGTCACTTTACCCCTACATATATGTACAGCACATAGCTACCTAAATGACCTTGTACCCCTGCACAGTACTGTTAATCCCTGTACAGAGCATTTGGAAAGTTTTCAGACCCCTTGACCTTTTGCCACATTTTGTTACATTACAGCCTTATTCTTATTTATTCGCTACAAGCTTGGCACAGTTCCTTGCAGATCCTCTCAAGCTCTGTCAGGTTGGATGGGGAGCGTCGCTGCATAGCTATTTTCAGGTCTCTCCAGAGATGTTTGATCAGGTTCACGTCGGGGCTCTGGCTAGGCCACAGAAACGTGTCACGAATCATCTGCGATGTTTTGGCTGTGTACTTACAGTTCAATTTACAGTTGAAGTCAGAAGTTTACATACATGTTCGCCAAATACATTTAAACTCAGTTTTTCACAATTCCTGGCATTTAATCCTAGTAAAACTTCCCTGTCTTAGGTCAGTTAGGATCACTACTTTATTTTAAGAATGTGAAATGTCAGAATAATAGTAGAGAGAATGATTTATTTCAGCTTTTATTTCTTTCATCACATTAGAAGTTTGCATATACTCAATTGGGATTTGGTAGCATTGCCTTTAAATTGTTTAACTTGAGTCTAACGTTTTGGGAAGCCTTCCACAAGCTTCCCACCCATAAGTTGGGTGAATTTTGGCCCATTCCTCCTGACAAAGCTGGTGTAGCTGGGTCAGGTTTGTAGGCCACCTTGCTCGCACACACTTTTTTAAAAAATGTGTTCTTCCCACAAATGTTCTATTGGATTGAGGTCAGGCCTTTGTGATGTCCACTCCAATACCTTAACTTTGTTTTCCTTAAGCCATTTTGCCACAACTTTGGAAGTAGGCTTTGGGTCATTGTCCATTTGGAAGAACCATTTGCGACCAAGCTTTAACTTCCTGACTGAGGTCTTCCTCAAAATGCACCAGTCCATCCTGCAGCAAAGCTCCCCCACAACGTGATGCTTGCAACAGGATGATCCCCACAGCACGTGCGCCACGGTTGGGATGGTGTTCTTCGGCTTGCAAACCTCCCCCTTTTTCCTTCAAACATAACAATGGTTATTATGGCCAAACAGTTATATTT